>NC_135389.1:9692667-9992667 GCF_051989625.1 Stigmatopora argus | reverse complement strand
AAGATCCTGGAGACTAAAAATAATAATGAAGAAAATACTTTAGTTCTACAGAAAAATATAAAACAGTATTGCTAAACCGCACCAAGCATATGCCCTTATCAAAAGGCTGTAACATGAGTGCACTAATTGATTTACATATTGCATGACTATAAAAAAACTAAAAATAACTGCACAAACGCTCAGTGGTGTTACCAATAGCATTATCCGCTCCCCTCTTGTTGCTGCTCAGGGCACCGCTGTGACAGCCACAGTTTTTCGTTGAAACGCAGTTAAAGGGTGTTTGAGCGAGTACATTGCTTTCATCATTCCTACCAAATCTCTATTGTGCTCAAGGTTAAAACTGTACATTCAAGTTTAATTAGTTGCAAGAAATTATGAACAATGTAAAAAATAAAAAAAATAAATGAAAAAACAGACAGTAACGAGGTAGCGATGACGACTAAAATATAAATTTCCCAAATACGGGATGAATAAAGTTATTCAATCCAATAAACCCACCCTGACCGATTACAATGCCATGAAGCTATGATGTTACCATAAAATTTCAAAGCTTGTATCAGGCTCATCCTCATTACAGTCCAGGGCCGCCTTACATCTCTTCCTGTAATAAGTAACATCATTCAACATCTCAACAGCCACAGGAAGCCAAAGCAGAGGGATGAAAGAGCTACGTGTTGTTTCAGAGGCGTGGGATGCCAACCCCTGGTACATTCTATATAAAACTGCTTTTTTTAAAACAAAAAATAATAATGGTCATATTTAAAAGAAGAAAAAAAAATTCTACAACGTAATACAACAATATTTTTATCAGCCGTGAAATACTCTTAATGAGTCCAGATTTTAAATATAAAAAGGAGGTTTTGTTTCTATTAAACGTGGCCCTTTTTCTGGCTCAAGGATAGATAAAGCCAGGAAGGACAAATAGCCCAGTGCATTGTTGTTTTGTGTTTACGGAAATGGGAAAAATGTTTAAGTCCCGTAAACTTGCTTGTTGTATTTTGCAGGTTTGCATGAACAGGTGTTATTTTATTTTGATTTGGAATTTTCAAATGTTTACTTCAAAAGGAAAAAAAAACCTAATCCGGACTAAAGGTAAATCTGTCTTGGCAAGGAACAAAAAAAAATATACCAATGGATGGAGGAGTCAAAATGAGAGACCAACGTAGTTGATGTTTTAGTACGGAAAAGGGATGAGGACAAACAATTTGACTGATCACCTGACGACATCTTGACAGCGTGGCTGAGATCGCCATTCTCGGCGCAGGACGTCAGAGCACTTTTGTCATCCACCGTGTTGCGTCGGGGTGCCGCCGGTCGTCCTTTCCCGCTTTTGGAGGCCCCCGCAGTACTAAAAGTGGAGAAAATGTGTGGGTGATTGTTCAGTTGGATTCACAATGTATTTTCCATATCCACTGTAAATCTGATACACTATCCACTTTTCATTCACAATTGAGTGATATCCGATTCCAATATTTTTTTTAAATGACTGGTCTTCCAGAATGATGGATGCAGAGTACAAAGAATAAAGTAGGATGTTCACCTGGCCCCAGACAGGACACTGCCTCCCGAGGAGATACTGGACTCAGAGGCGCAGCGGCGTCGAGGTTCTAGTAATCGAGGCAGCGAGGTTTCCTCCTCCTCTTCCTCAACCACAAAACCATTGGTAATCCCTGCCAGGATAAACAAGAGGAAGATGATTCAGAAAAGTATGTTAAGGCAAAACAAATGTATAAAAATCCCCAAATCAAACATTAGCTGCCATTCATGTACAATGAATGTCCAATATATTTGAACTGAGAGGGTTAGCAGCAATTGAAGGGAGCGCTTAACTGAACATTCGTTGACTGTAAGACCTGCCAGTTCAAATGGAATGGAAGTCTACTAGTAAGGGAGTCATTTGAAATTGTCAACAGAAAGAGACACGTATTTAAATCTCTATCTTGGTCAATCGCACTGAAAGAGTTAAGCACCTGCACTGAATGTAAACATGCTCTTAGTCATTGGTCCCTTTATTGGCCTTGGGTCGTATTTCATTCATGTATTTTCCGTTCCGGACGTGCCAACCACTCGACCACCATGTCAGCACAGACTGTATTTCAATTTACGAATTTGAAATGTTAGATATATTGCTGACAAATAACATATTAAATTCAATAAATAAAGGCATACCTCTACTTACGAATGCCTCTAGGGAATTTTTTTTTATATGCAAATGAGCGCCTCAAGATAAGAAAAAGATCCAAGTTACAAAATTCCCCCAAAAATAAATGCACTTCCTTATCAGTTATTTTGAAAATATTGTCACGGATGCATTGATTCTCAGTTTAGAACATTGCTACCCTCTACTGGACTCTCATTTCATCGCTCTAATTCTATCTCATATAATGACAATAAAAGCATTCAATTTAATTGGCTGTCTCACGACAACCAGTATACATGTTTCAAGATTCTCTCTTACATACCTATCTACCTTGGCTGAATACTCCCCTTGTTAATGATGAAACATGGGTATTACGTCTCCCATAATAATGGTCCCGGAGGGAACTATTTCAGCGGTGCAGGGCACATTTTCATATGCTTTACAATTTTCTCTCATTTTTGTGTGTTTCCTCACATCTTTCATACAAAATTGGGACACTTTGACCAATTTTAAAGGGTTTAGTTGGTAGTGGTGTGAGGGCCGTGGAACGGACTAGAGAATTTACCTCTACTTACGAAATTTTCAAATTACGAAAAAGGTTCTGGAAACAATAAGTTTTGTAAGTAGAGGTACGACTGTATATGCTGACGCACCCTTTTCACAAACATATTGATATTTCTTTCCACTATTCTGCAATAATTCCATCCCATGAAAACACACCTGTTCCCAGACGCTTGATGGGCGACTCATCATCTTCACCGTCGACACTGCTACTCCTTGGCCGCTTCTTGGGCAGCAAGAGGGTCTCCAGTCGAGGGATGACCACTGAAAGGAACGTTTTGGTGCCCAGCGGCGAGGGAGGCGACTGCGAGGGGGTGGCGGAAACCTCCTTGCCTTTGGGTGGTGGGTTCTGTGGGCTGACGCTCTTGGAGGTGCACAATAGGACATTGTTCTGTTCCTCGGGTTCGTCGCCATTGGGGAGGTGCCCATTGAGCTTAGGGCAAGTTGGTGAGGTAGCTGAGGTGCAAGTGATGTCGCCTGGCTTCGTGGGGGTGTGCTCCACCGGCTTCAAGGAAGGTGGTCCCAAGTCAGGTGGTGGCGACGGCACATCTGATTGCATCAATTCCAGCGGCGCGTCTAACGTCGGAGGAGTGGAAGCGTTCACCTCCAGAGCTGGGAGAGACTCCGAAGGTTCAGGAGGGGGTCTCTGTACGGCCGTTTCTGTCGGCAGTAGCGATTTCTTGAGGCCCATCTCACTTCGGACCTCCATGATGGACTTCTTGAGGAGCTTAAGCCTCTTGCTACGAGACGGACTGTTCTTCATGGCTGTGCTGAGGTCCAGCTTTTCTAGGAGTTCCTTTAACTGATCCTCCAGTGGCGTCAGGCGGCGGTAGGAGGGGGTCAGCAGATGGTCCACTGGGGGAGAGGAAAACAAAGCCATCAGTAGAAATACTCTTGTCTTATACACTGCTACATTCAAGTATTTCAGTTATCCCCTTTGTTTATATCAAGTTAAAGGCTCAAAGGTGACCGCCGGGTGGAGCGAGACAATAAAGTAGTTCCTGGAGAATGACTCACCATTCTCCCAAGTGAAGGGGGAAGGCACCTCCACTTTGGGGGGGTCAGCAAGCAACAGGCCACTGGGGAAGTCGAAGCCAATCCTTTCAATCTCCTTGCGGGCACGGCGCAAGATGACTCCTCCATGGTCCTGCATCCTCTGGGCCACCTTGTAGAAGAAAGTCTCCTTGGCGTTGTACTTCATGCAGTTGGCAATGACCAGATCAAAGTCAGCCTCAAAGTCGTCCAAGTTGCGGTAGGCATGGTTGTCGATGCGTGACCTCATGGTGGAGAAGTCCATTGGGTGCTCGATGTGGTCCACGTAGTCTGGGACCTTTGTGAGAAGAAAATGATTGGTTTCAAGTGGCCGGGAAAACAGTCGGGCCTTGAAGAAGAAATTGCCAAAAATATGACAATTACAATTAGATAATAACAATCACTATGTAAAATGCATCAGACTGATTCGGTTAAATCCATCTCAATTAGCACCGGTCACTTTTATGTGTTCTGACTGACCTCCTTGGCGCTGACAGGCTGGGCAAAGACATTGTAGTGGTCCTTCTGCTGCAGCTGGCTAAGCACAGCCCTCAGCAAGATGTTGAATGGCGTTAATTGGAGCTCTAGCGCTGATTGCTGCAGCTTCATCTGGTGAAACAGGCTCGCATGAATATCGTTACCTTTTTATCTTGAATTTGCTGTGAATACGCCTGAATGACAGTTATACAGAATGTATGGAGGTGGTTGTTATGTTGGAACTGGTAACAACTCCGTACATCTTTTCCAATGTATGTATAATCAGCACTTTTGTCTTACCATAAACTTTTTCAGCATTTTGCACAACCAATTAAATTGTATACTAATATTAAACAAACTATATCCCCGTCTCTGGCATTGTAGATTGGCGCTGCTACCTACCTCCTCCCTCTTGAGCTTCTCTCTCTTCCTGATGAGCTCCAGCAGCAATCGTGCTCGCTCCAGGTCATGTCTGAGTCGGTGCCACTCCTTCAGCTGCTCTTTCAGCTCTTTGTTGGTCTCCGAGCGATCCTAAAGAAACAATTGTTGATCAAAAAATATAAAATACAATCGACAGTTATGTGCCGAGAGCTCAATTGATAGGATTTGTTGGTATCCCCTCACCGTTGACGAGGACTTAGGGGTCTGAGGTGGATTGGCCTGCAGGCGACGAATGAGTGGCACATTATTCCTGGACTGCCGCTTCAGCACCCAGTAGCTAAGAACACGTTCCACGAATGGACGTTTCCTCTGGACTGCCACTTGGTTCAGGATCGTGTCCAAACTGAAATGGAAGTTTTAAAACACATTTTGATGGTAATTCTGGCATAACATAATCCGTCAACCGCTTCGCTTTAGGTTAAACAACTGATTGTGTTAAATGTGCTCTTAGGATTGCGTTGAGCTGATTTGAATCCAAGCAAACTTTGTGATATCGCCAATTATATTTTATAATGGTAATATATTATAACTAAGAATGGATATCATATCGGTCACCCGAAACCTTTGCAAAAACATCCCTACAAAGATTTTGGCCTACCTGGAGGCCTTGATACTGGGTCCAGAGCTGCCGGGGCCCCCGGGCTCAGGTTGGGGTTCGGGCGGGGGCTCCGCCCGCTTGCTGCGCTTCTTGTACCAGGCCTTGGCACGAGCCCTGCCGCGCCGTTCCGTGCGCTTGTGGCAGGCGCCGTTCTTGGGGTGGTGCTCCTTATAAATGTTGAGTGGGCGGCGGTCGCAGCCGTCTGGCGTGTGGCTGCAGCAGTATGCCGTTTTCTTGACAGAGAAGGTGCCCGGGGGTGTCTCTTCTTTGATGGGTTCCATTTTCATGAAGAGGCCTGCCTTCTGGGCACAGCTGACATGAAAGGCGGCATAGCAGTTCACGCGGTCACACTGGATGCAGGCGCCCACCCCTTTCTCCTTACAGAGGTAGCACGTCAACTTCCAGCGGGCAGGTGGGATGTTGCATACGCCGTCAATGGGCTCAATAAACACAGTGTCCGAGAAGCCCACCTCAGGCACCCACAGGGCGCAGGCCACGTGGCCCCAGCGGCCGTCGTCCGTCTTCTTGAGGGCGCCTCCCCGGTTGGGGCAGAAAACACAGTCAGCAGGCCGCGCCGGGCGTTGTAGACAATGGCGGCACAGCCACTGGCCTTCGGGGATGTAGGGCACGCCATAGCACTCCTGGTGCACGGCGATGTTGCAAGCATCACAGAAGAGGATGACGTTGCTGTCGGCGCCGTCGCCGTCCATGCACACGCAGCACACGGCGTCCTCGTCCACCAGCGACTGCGCTTCGCTCTGGCCCTGAGTGGTGGCATACGACTCCTTCTCGAAGCGGTCCATGAGGAACTCGAACAGGTTGCTGGACACCTGGCTGATGCCCTCGCTCCGGCGCTTCTCGTTGAGCAGCTCCAGCCAGGCGTAGTCCTCCTCGTCCATGTCGTACTCCACTTCCTCATCCAGTTCCTCCTCTGTCCGCTCTGTATATGTATAGTATGCAGCTGGCCTCTTGGGTACCACAGGCAAATTGTACTCCACTGTTCTCACATTGGGTTCCAGCAGGGCGGCAGGGGTGTGCGGGGCGCCTTGCGGGGGCGCCAGTGCAGCGTTCTTCTTGCGCTGGCTGTTTTTGAGCCGCACCGAGCGCACCAAGACCTGCTGGGGCTTCTCGCTGTTCTCCTTATTGCTGTTGCACTCCAGGATCTCCTGCGCTGTTGGGTCGTCGTCGGTGATGACGTCCAGCTTGTCGAAGATGCTCAGCCGGTGCACACGCCCGTCCACTTCCAGCTCCACCATGCGTTGGGCCTGCGCGTATGTCAACGTCTCCCGGTTGGGTGACGGCTTGATAGGCGACGATTCCCTTTTTAGCGCCGCCGGGCGCTGGTGGCGGGCTTTTTTCTTCATGCTGCCAGACGCTGACAAACAGAAGTGGGGGAAATTGGTGAATGTGTTCGCTCATCATTAGATTTCAATACATAAAAATGGTTATTACACCTTAGAGACACCTGCAATTGGTTTAAATCTCCAATATAGACATTGTGGAAAAATATCCTGTCAACCTTCTACCCTAAAAATGTTCTCTAGCGCAAGGGGTAGGCGATATGGACTTAAAATTCGATCATGATATTTTAAGGAAATTTACGATGAAGATGTATGTAAACAAAAATACTGAAAAATAAGTACCTATTCACTTCACTTCATTGTGATGTGTTACTACACTAAAGAGGAGAAAGCCCCAATTGCCATGAATATTTTCCACATTATTTTTTAACATTCGCTTGAAAAAACAAGAAATGGCCCATCTAGTCGAGGCTGAAACCACAATGTAGCGTGAGCATGCTGTTGGTAACAGGTTAATTTAATTGGGACACAATGTTCATTGTGGAACCGGAGACCTGAGATGTGTCAATGAGGAAGGCCAACAGGCAAAGAATGGGGGGAGGGGGTCGTCATAGGAACTGTTGTTCGGCGGCTTGCAATACAGAGTGCAGTGGCTCTGACTCCTGGAGGACAAGTATCATAAATTCCAACCCCTGGCCTTTCCTGGGTGGAACAGGAAACTGGCTAAACCCACAACTAAAACTCCTTTCTTTGCACGTTTTTTTAACCTGCATATTATATTCACTTCTCTCTGTCCGAATTGGTTTATGGGTTTGTACACTTCAGTCTGTTACATCGTCGGGTTTCGACACCTGAAAGCACCACACGGCGTGTTGCAAAAGATTTTGTGTCAAAACTTAGAAATACAAGCCAGCCAAATGAGAGAAAATAGATGCCAAAATTTGGAATAGGCTATGTTAAGATATCCATTAGACCTGCTTTAAAAACTATCGTGATAAATGATAGTAATGTGGATTTTTTCCCCCCGTGCTGGCATAACACTACTATATCGGCATCGGATCGGCAATACTTGCCCGGAAGCCCTAATTTGATTACACAGGGGGAGAGAGAACAAGGCGGCATGAGTGAATGTTGATGAGATGCAATTTATTAAATTTATTGTGTCCAACTAAATAAAATTGCACCAATTTATATATTGAACGGCGACTCATAAAAACTATCATTAATTGTAATGTCTTATTTCCACATATATAAACAAGAAACAAGCCACCAGTTACCTGATGTGGCTCAAGTTGTCCATCAATATTTCTTTTATAAATGTATATTTTTGCAACATGGCGTAAGCCAGGGGTGTCAGACTCGGGTTGGTTCGCGGGCAGCGTTAACGTCAACTCGATTTCATGTGGGCCGGACCATATTAGATATAATATTTAGAATTTTTAAATAAATGGATTAAAAGAACTGGATTAAAAGCCCTAAATATTCAGTTTTTTTATAGATCTAAAAAAATGTTTATTTTAGCTTTTTTTTAATATATTTTTTAGATTTTACAAAATGATTTTTGAACTAAAAACACAGAAAAAAATGATTAAAAAATTACAATTATTGATTTAAAAGGGGGGAAAAAAAATCAGGAAATGTAATATACATCTATACTCTTCATTTTAATTTGACCCTAAAACAGAAAGTCGGCACTCATGATTTACTTTCCCGGGCCACACAAAATGATGCGGCGGGACAGATTTGGCCCTCGGCCCGCCACTTTGACACAGTGGCGTAAGCTATTCTGTCAGAGCTGCGCCATTTTTTTCATAATATTTATATTTTCAACTACCAACCGTGAGGTCTACTACCACACAATACCTCAGTTTGCGTGTTAGGTAACAAAACTTGTCAGACTTGCAGTTCTGTCCCTAACGATTCGACCTTAAGGCGTTTTTACACTAGCGACAGAGCAGTGTGAAAAAGTCCAGAGGTGGTGGCGGGCAAAATGACGGCAACGCAAAGCAGTGAATTGGCTGGATCAGGCAGTAAAGAGAGGGCACTCCAATTCCAAGAACACAAGAATGTCTTGACTTGTCATTTTAAGGCGGAAGGGGAGATTATAGCAGCCATAAAAAGGGGCAAACTAGTTTTAGCGGGAACGTGGAAAGTTCGTCATTCAAAAATTACAGTTCCATGCAAAGAGCATTGAGATATGATTTGAGCCAAATAAATAGAGGGTTTAAAGCCCCTTTCCCAAATTCACTCATCACTTAATGCGCCGTCAAGCTTTGTTTTTTTTGGCTTGGGATTTAAAGTTTTTCTCCTCAAATATTAAATAAAAAATGATCCAACACCACCATTGTAAAATGATCAATGCTCATTACAGCAGTTTATGAAATTGAATTTTACAGACAAGCTGGCTGGGACCTTCTGCCACTCATAATTAACATTTTGGTAGATTTATTCCCACAGACTAGCATCTAAGTATTGTTGTATGCTGGTTTATGTGTTCAAGATATTAGCATTAGCTTAAAAGACGCACAACTTCTATAAGACGTGTTTATTTCCTGTCTATAGTGTTTCAATTAGATATCAAAAGACGAGTTGATGGAAATTTGGTGAACATTTTAATGTTAAGAAGATATAAACAATATTTGATATATTGTGTGTTTCCTGTTTCCATCTTATGGATTCACATCAGCTTAAAAGACATACATAAACAGTTGGTACCTTTTATGTAGTTGTGCTAACAACTCTTTGGCTTTTTAAGTGTTGTCATACATACAATAACCTCCCATCTATTGACCACAATTGAGATGGAATTGATGGCCTAGGAGTACGTTAAAGGCTTTAACATCTATTTTAATAAGTTTACATTTGTTGAATAGCTAAAGCAAAAAAAAATCTTGGAATTCGAGTTTGTGGATTTCAACCGGGGAGCGCGACCGCCATAAACAAATTATCGGATACATCACTAAGATGATTACAAGTTTACTGGGTCAGTCCCATGAGTCTGCTTCCTCACTTGGCATCTTGGGCGTGTTGTGGAGGCAGTAACAACAAAGTGTAATCTTAATACTTCAAATATGACCCTAATTACCCTCACAATTCCCATACCCATATATTCACAACAAATACTCACTTCCAACAAGTTGCAGGACTACGTTTATTATTAAGCCTGCTGTTTCTCCAAATGCATGAAGCATTTTTGTTCCTTTTTTAACGCAATGTATAGTAGAAATATTAGAGGATTGTGTTTCTTCAAAGAAATATCTTGCATGCCGCAAGCTACTGGGATATGTGAGTAAAGAGGGAGGCGTTAACGCATTGCCCGGATGAATGAAAGGAGGCGGGGAGCTCGGCACCTCCATGCCGACCTCAGCGAGTCGATTCGGGCAGCGGGTCGCCCCCACCCCCGATCGACTGTGGACAAGCAACTGCTCGCAGATGCGGCTAAGACACGGCGTTTTGTGACGAAATGGTCCCTACGAACGGTGTTTCAATAAAGCCTGACCAGGAGGTGCTTGTTTTTTGCTTTTATTATGCAAAAAGGAAGCCGCAAAGACTTGGATAAAGGTCTAAAAACACACAGTTCACATCATGAGCATTTTTAAAGGAACAGAGGGGGAGGAAATATGGCGACTAGCACAACAAGAAAACCCACGGGGGCTTTAAAAAAGTTGTCCTTTCCTCGCAGCCGTGGGTTCTTTTGTTGTGGTAACCACAAATGTTAAGAGTCAAGGTGCTGTTTTGAAAGGAGGTACGCGGGGCAACGGGGACGAACCTACCTTGGGTTTCTCAAGAATTCAGCTTTTGGAGAAGCGGAGGAATATGCAATAGCAATGGCGGCGGCGGTGAGGCCTGCGGAGACCAAGCGGTGGATAGGTTAAGTTAACATCCAACCGATGCTTGGTGGTGATCCAAACGAGGCACGATTGAGGCCACCGAGGATCCAGGGCGACCGAAGGCCCTGGTCGGGGGGCTACAAATTCGATGGCGGCGCTGCCGATCGCTCTCGGTCGCTGCAGTGCTCGGGCTGAGCCGACTAGCTGAGCTGCTTCTCTTCCCCCAACAACAATGCGGCTGTGAGTCTCGTGCGTCATGACGTCACGCGTACGATTCCAAACCAGGAAGCGCTCCGACTAAGTCGGTTCGACAAAGTATAAACCTGAAGAGGCCCGACTTTTAATTAAATCACTTTTTTTCATCCAGATGTTAAAGAGACCATCAGAATTTATAATACAACACCCACCATCTAAAACAATTTCCATTGCAGGTTGGGTTTGTCAATGTTGTATTTTTTTCATAAATGATTTAAAAAAAAAATCACATTATACTCAGTAACAACATATTATTGTGTGAATGTAAACACTTCATAAGGAACAGAACTAATCCATCCATTCAGGATTGCCTTTAATCACCCATTATATTTTTAACATCAGGGACCCTTTAGGGACCCCAACATAATGTCTCTGTTCCTGTCAGGGCACATAATTGTGAGCAATTGAGTCTTCAATAAATGGAATTTCGATCTGCAAAAATAGCCAGATAAGACCAGAGATGCTTGCAAACTCTGCAACGGAATGACAGGATTTGATCTAAGACCGTTAAAACTGTCAGTGCAATCCACATCTACTATGCTGGCGATATTAAAAAATATTAAAACAATGTCATTTTACAAATAATAATAAAACTTGCTGGGCTAATCAGTCTTGGTCTGGTCTCCGCTCTGCTGTGATCCCGAGATGGAAGATTCTTGTTTGGAAAGCAGGTTATTTTTGCGAAGGTGACAGGCCTGCTGGTAAGGGGGGCTGATGGGCGGCTGGGTAGGCGGCGTGTACTGGTACTCTTTTCCTGCTTCCAGCTGAAGAAATGAAACAAAGTTGAATTTTAATAGGGGCTAACAGATTATTTTAATGAAATTTGACCTCACCTGCAGAGGGTAGGTTCTATCCGAGTCAAAAGCACTCAGGTCTCCGCATGCCAGGAAAGGCACGATGATGCGGTTCGGGCCTTCTAACTGGTTGAAATCGACATCTGTTTTAAAAAAAAAAATTGGGTGTACCCAATAGAGCACAGGTGTCAAAGTGGCTGCCATGGAACCAAATCTGGCCCACCGCATCATTTTGTGCAGCCCGAGAAAGATCATGAGTACCGACTTTCTGTTTTATGATAAAGTTCAAATGAAGATTATAGATGTATAGGGAATACTTCCTGTTTATGCCCTTTTTAAAACAAAAATTGTAGTTTTTTAATCTTAAATTTTCTTTTTTTCTTTTAGTGTTGTTTTTAATTTAAAGGCATTTTTAAAAATCTGTTTAGATCTATAACAAATTGAATATTTAGGGCTTTTATCCAGTTCTTTCAATCCGATTTTATTTTAAATATCTAAATATTATATCTAAAAATGCTCCTCTTTCCCCTTTATTTTTCCCTGTAAATAAACCGATTTTTAAAAATGCAATATTTACTCTTTTGTCTTTTTAAATAAAAAACAAAAGGTTAAAACATGATAGATTTAATATTTGCCTTTTTTCCTGATAATTTTTTTTAAATACATTTTAAAAATCCACTATAAAAGATAATTATTATTAAGAGGCTCAAAGAGGAGATTTGTACTCATTTTTAATGTCCAAAAATGATCCCTCCACGATCGGAAAAGCTGACAATTCAGAAATCGATTAATTTTGGCAACCTAATTGGAAGACATAACGGCCCTCCGGATAAAGCGAAACTACAACGTAGCCCACGACAAAAAAAAATTAGTTTGACACCCCTTCAATAGGGCAACACATATCAGGATATCTATTTTTGTTTATCAAAACGACCTACCGTAGGAGTGATCCAGGAGAGGATTGGACATGTTGGGCATGTAACCGTCTGGAGGATGGTAGTTCTGACACACCACAAATGCTTCTGCAAGCAGAGAGAACATGTTTTCAATTATATATTAAAACAGATGCATAAATATCTTGAAAAAGTTGACAAAGGTGGTCACTAACCAATGCTGGAGTTGCGGCTGCTACGAGGCTTGGCGCATGTCACGCCGCTGAAAAAGATCTTAAGCTGTGAGTACAGCAGCGTCACATCTTTGCCCCGGAAAATCTGTTAGAGGGTGAGACAAAAAGAAGGAAGAAAACCATGTGACTAAAATAGGTACATTAATAGATTTTATAGAATAAAGTGAGTTTAATTTGGCTTTGTCTTTTTGCCATAGTGCAAAAATCAGGCTCGAACTATCAACATGGCTGCAAACAGATAAGAAAAATCTGAATTCAAAGCACACTTGATGTTGGCACCGTGAAAACCATTCCAATCCCTTTATAAAGAGTGAAAACAAAAAAAGGGAGTGCTGACCTCACTTGGCCTACTACGATTATTTATTTGTCTGTGTTATTTGTGCACTACGTGGTGAAAGCTATGAATTTTATTATAGTTGAATAATGACAATAAAAGCATTCAATTCAATTCACATACAATGCTGAAGAAGATGCAGCGTCAGTGGGTTGCAGTTTGTCAACTCATTTTGGGCCGCTGACATTTTTCGATCCAAAATTATTTTCAAAATAAACTTATAAAACCAGCCTTGACAAAAATGTTAGGAAATATTCATTCAAGGCACATCCTCAAGATTGATCAAAAAGTAGTTTAGTCGTATGGTGACAAGCCAAAAGCCTCTAGGAGAATGTACAACAAATAGAGAAGAAAGAAGTACATACTACTACAACTTAAAAGACCTGAGGGTTGTGTGCTTTTGTTTTCACAGAAAGACAGAGACACTGGGACTTGAATGATTACTCAAAATGCTCTCAAAGAGCTGAAAAAATGGAAAACTCATCTGTGAAAACAGCTGAAAGTCAATGAGTCAATAGTTGATGGATATTAGCTGACTAACCTTGGCCACAAATGTTCCACCTGGTTTAAGTACGTGAGTAGTGATATTCAGCGCCTGAGGTAAAACAAACAAAACTAGTTCAAATCACTGAACTCGGTCCTCTTTCTTGATTCAAACAAACCCTAGCTAGTGACTTACAGCTAGTAGCAGCTGAGCCTGGATGTATTCGTCCACATCATGGAGGCCCGTAACTATGACGGCAAAAAAAAAAAACTTGAACAATGCATAATTTGCGGCAATGGCGGTGGACGCGGCTGAGGGTCTCACCATCAGGAGCGCCGTCACACACTACCAAGTCGGCCGGGTGACCCTCAAAGTGGCGCACAATCTCCTCGGCTGTCAACACCTAAGACACCAGGGAAGAGGATGTCATTTCAGTCACGTGACCCTGGTGAGTTTATCACGTGATCAAAAATAACACTAAATACGTAGAAACACATTCACTATTTGAATTGTGCGTTAGTTTTAAGATAGCTGACTTTTATTGGGGCTACGTTAAATGCTTTGGTTACTTCAACTATTTTAATGTTTTAAGATTTTGACAAACCATATACAGTGCATATAGTTCAAATGGCACCTTGGTGATGTCTCCTTGAATCTGAGTGACTCCCGGAAGAGGAGCCATTGCCTGCAGATCCACTGCCACAATCTTCACATCTTCGCCACTCTCAGACTTATCGCCATGGCATCTAAACAACAAACCTCATTCAATGACAACCTAAGCCAATGTTCAAGAGTGGGTGACCAACGTTCTCTATCAAATCACGATGAGAGTCAAACTCTGCCTACCTGAGTTTCCGACTGAGAACTTGACTCCAACTGCCAGGAGCAGCACACAGATCCACAGCTCTGTTCACTCCTAACATCGGCACAAATATTGCAACAGAAATAA
Source organism: Stigmatopora argus (assembly GCF_051989625.1). Lineage (NCBI taxonomy): Eukaryota > Metazoa > Chordata > Actinopteri > Syngnathiformes > Syngnathidae > Stigmatopora > Stigmatopora argus. The sequence goes on along the minus strand of NC_135389.1, from coordinate 9,978,345 downwards.
GACAATTATGACATTTTACAGGACATAATCTAGCCTGGCCTAACAAACTTAACAAAACGCAATTTTCTTCATATATGTATTTATATTTTCCACATATAATTGATTCCTCTTCCAAAAATGTACAAAAATTTTGAGGACTCATAATTATTCGTTTGGCGGACCGGTGGAGTGAGTGGTTAGCACATTGGCCTCACAGCTCTGGGCTCCTGGGTTCAAGTCCAGGTCGGTCCACCTGTGTGGGTACTCCGAATTCCCCCCACATTCCAAAAACATGCATGGTCGGCTGATTGGACACTCTAAATTGCCCCTAGGTATGGGTGTGAGTCTGCATGGATGTCCGTCTCCTTGTGCCCTGCGATTGGCTGGCCACCAATTCAGGGTGTCCCCGCCTCTGGCCCAGAGACAGCTGGGATTGGCTCCAGCACCCCCCACAACCCTAATGAGGATAAAGCAATTCAGAAAATGAGAGAGACTGATCCTCACAAGAGTCGCAGGGGTGCCACAGCCAATCCCAGCAAACTGTGAGGAGCAGGTGTAGGACACCCTGAATTGATTGCCAGCCAATCGCAGCACACAATGAGATGAACAACCACTTACACTCATACAATTAAGTGTTGAACCGGCCTACCAGGCATGATTTGGAGATGTGGGAGGTCAATTGAAGACTGAATGTCAACCAAATGTGTAAAAGTGTGCAGAACACTACATAATGAAGGCCAACCAAAGCCTATTTAGTTGGTAAAACACATGATATGCTTCTCTCAATAGTGACTCTACCAAAACTGCACTACTAAAATAAAGTTGAGTGGTATACCTTGATTTATGAATTTCTGCCCACATCTATAATGCGTAAGTCAAAGCAATAGCTCAAATTCATTAACCATAACCATAACATAACAACAGACCAGCAAACAAGTTGAACTCCTCGTCCAGCTGTAGTAGCTTGAAAGCGCTTCTCGCTCTCCAGCCTTCTTCTTTGGCCAGGCGGTAGTAAATATCACGTTTGTCTTTGGATGAGCGACCCATTATGACCAGATCTGCTGAACATCAATACATACGTTTAATGGTGTTGTGACTTCATTCGGTATATAGCATTCCACTTCCACAATGGACACAAAGTAGTAAAATTCGACTCGATACATTAAAGCCAATACAACGGAGGGATTTAGTATTTTGTTTTTTAAAATGTAGTTTTGTCTTTCAAAAGTTTTCTGTTATCAATAAACACATTAAAAATTACCCAGACGTATATAATACAGTAATGCTAGTTTACATATTATACTTGTATTCCTCTTAACAATACATGTATTTTCGAAATATGTTACTTACAAAAACCACAATCGCATTAGATTTCGTGCATAGGTGTCCCATACGCGCCTGTTCAAAAAGGACAAAGTAGCAACGACATCGCCTAACTAAAATTAATCATTTTTATAAACCCAGAAGCAAAGACACAAGCAGATTAGACTATCTGTCCAAAATTGAAAGTATGTGGCCGAAATTGAAATTTAAAAAAAATACAAGTACATCGTTCTCACCCTGTAGTAACTCACTATAGCCACGTGGTGGCACTGCATTGTGCAGCTGCTGCACAATCAATCGATTTTTTGCTGTCAAAAGGCAAATTTCCACTTATTATTTTTAAAGTGTACCACTCCTTATATTGAACGTGGCAAGAAAATAAACTGATTGGTCTGTGACCTGTCCAGGTTGATCAAAGAGAAAACGAAAGATTAAAAAAAATACATGCAATGACTTTTTATGCAAAATATTTAATTGTAAAAAAAAAATGAATGTTTAAAACAACAACATTGCACATAAAACAGAATGTAATTTCAAAAATCCAAAAGACGCTCAGGTCAGCAAGAGTAAAAAAAAATCATTGTAACTTGAAACTCTTTTAGAAAAGTAAAAAGAGTATAAATAAAGAATGTGGAATATTCTCTCTTTAAATACAACAAATGTACAAAATAGAAATGCATAAAAAGCAAATACATACAGTAAATACACCAGTTTATCTTTGCATTGACTGTGCATGAAAATCTGCGAATTGCTACAAAATGAAAAATAAAAAAAAGCCCTGAGAACTCCAGCCCCCGCTTTCTGGCTTTAATGCTATCAGAGGCTATCCTGGGATGGGCCTTCTTGTGTGACACTTCCATCCTCTTCCTCCTCGTTGGTGCTACTATTAAAAGTCACCCATGGGTGCAGGAAGATTTGCTCAAGGGTTGGACGGTCGCACGGCTCCAGGCTAAGGCACCAGCCAATTAGCTGCTGGCAATCTGTTACAAGACAAGAGCAAAGTCTATGGATGGCATAAACCAGAAAATAAAAACTAACGATCGCTTGCCTTTAAAAAAAACATCTTTGAGGTCCTTTTATTGGGTTTCCAACATAATTTGGGTAGGAAATGCCATTTATGCATGCCCCTTTTCAAGATATTCTTGTTGGCAAAAAAAGTGATCAGAAATATTTTTCAGTATATTTGTATGTTAGGAAGCACATCTCCATTTGATCCATAGGTAAAAACAAATATATATATATATATATATATATATATATATATATATATATATATAAATATAGTCTCCGCTGCTTAAACCCAAGAAGTGTTTTTTTTTTTTTTTTTTTACATTTACGTACAGCTCAGTACAACTTCTCAAAGTGACACTTTGTGTAGTGGTGGTAAATACCTCCAGAAACGTTGGGGCTGAAGCATAGTCGCCTATTGACGATGTCATGATCATGCTCAAAGGGGATGTCACCGCAGACCATGTCGTACAGAAGTACCCCCAAAGACCAGATGGTGGCAGAGCGGCCATGGTAGCGACGCAGACGTATCCACTCCGGAGGACTGTACACACGAGTACCTAGACACAAAATAAGCATTAATTTGTATGAACTAGTTATAAACATAACTTTAACAAGCTCACCATCAAAGTCAGTGTAAATCCCATCTCGCAGCAGGGCACCCGATCCGAAGTCGATGAGTTTGATCTGGCCGGTGCGCAAATCCACCACTAGGTTCTCGTCCTTGATGTCGCGGTGGACGACACCGCATGAGTAGCAATGGCGCACTGCCTCTAGCACCTGGCGAAAGAAGCCGCGCGCCACTGCCTCATCAAGCGCCCCGCGCTCCGTGATGTAGTCAAACAGGTCCTGGCCCGACTCAGGACGCTCCAACACTATCAACCAGCCATCGACAAGTTCCTGCCAGTCCAGAAGTTGCGCTACACCACTGAACGCTTCTCCCACTTTCTTCAGAAGCACGATCTCCAGCGGAACCACACTGCCACACTGGCAGATTTATAGGGGTCACAAATAAAATAATTAAAATTAAAAAAATAAAAAGCATTCTACGCATCACTCACAGCTGTTCAAGTTCATGCTTATATTTCTGGCAAAAAGAAATGTGCAATATGCTAGAAGATTCATGGTCATTTGAAAGCACCGAAACCAATGAAAGGGCATATATTAAACTTAAATAAACGTGTGCTTATATTTCTGTAAAAAACAAATGCTGCAAAATAATACTAGATGATTTACGGTGATTTGCAAGCATTGAACAGGCATTCTTTAAACTTCATTACACTTACCAAAGTGCCCCACTCAACCACTCTGTCTCTGCAAACGTGTTTCACTGCCACCTGCAATGATGCAACAAAATAAAAACAAAAGTTAAAAATGACGGCAACCAAAAGTTGTGTTCGCCATTGTCAATATTTTCATAATTTGCTCCATTATGATCTTGGCAGCGGACCCCAGGTGGCCGCAAAATGTGGCATCACAGGAAACCACCGAGCCTTCAAGATAAAGGCAAAACGTCGTAACGTGACGACGTTACTACCCTTTTCCAGCCACTACTTATAATTCTTATATAAAACTCATAGGTAACATGACATGACCACAAGCAGGTCAACATTAAGTAGTGAGTTTTGGATGCGCGGCGATGTTGTTATTGTAAACCGGAAGTCTTGTCGCTAACCGCCTCGTGTTTCATATAATCCCACGTGCTCCGCATCAAAACAAAAGCAGCACCTACCGGCAAACCGTCTGCCACGCGGACGGCCGAGTAGACTGTCCCGAATCCACCGCTGCCAAGCACCGTGTCCAGTCGGTACACTTTCTCGAACGCTGTTACGTCCTCTGTAAATGAGGAATACAGCAAATTACACAAAAAACAACAACTTTAATATATAATCAGTGGCTAACAAATTTGAGAAAATACGGACACATAAAGAAGTATACGTCCAGCAAAAGCAATTCATAGCGAACTGTATGTTAGTATTAACATGGCGCTAGAGAAATGTTATGTTACCTTGTTTTACCGGCGGCAGGTCCACGCTACACGCCGCCGAGCTCAGTGTGGAGAGCATCATAATTCCTCGTCCTCTCTCCAAAACATGTGCAAAAATCAAACTATCCTTTAATAAAAGGCAAAAGACTCGTGCGGCAGTGAAATAAAATAAAGTTATTATTTATAATTCGTGTAAAGCGCGCCACCAGTGTAACCACGGCGACCCGCAGGGTGGAGGACTTTCAAAATTATCAATGCATTGTTTACAACTAAAATATCCCTCCGCTACAACACGCGCGCGGGACATCAATACTCATGGCTGTTTCTTACATGAACATGTGATGTGAAAAAATAAAGCAACGAGGAAAAATATGATTATTGTCTTGATTGTGTTTAATCCAAACTGACCCTTAATCGACAGTGAGTAACTTAATCGGAGCAACCGGACTACTTTTCTGGACTAGGATAAACGGAGGGATGGCGGAGGCAAGTGAAGGGTTTCGTCTGGACATTTAAAAAAAATACTGTCCATATTGAAACTGAAACCAATCAGTAAAATGAACGTAAAACAAGAAATTAGATTAACCACAAAGACAAAGTGTTATTTAATTAAAACAACTACAGCAATACGACTTTTTATACGGTAATTGTAAATAAAACAGACGTTAATTTGGACGACCATAGGGCCAATTGCGTTCGCTGATGTAGCATGGATTGACCAATGACGTTGCTTTTCTTACAGCAGTGTGACGTTTTGACCAATCGCAGGCTGATACTTGGGCTCGCGCACTCAGAATACGAAAATAATGGAACATGGGGAGCGGGTTTAATCCCTCTAAACAAGTCCCGGGTTGCAACAAGTAGCCGACTAAACATTTAATCTCCTAACTGATACAAATGATCTGTAATGTAATCAAATTCGGTATAAAGATGTTATTAGAGAGATGCCGACACCCCTCTCTGTTAGTACGTATTTCGCACGTTCGTTGCTTTAAAACAGGGGCTGAGACTTACTTGATTTCATGCACTTGTGTCCCAGACTTTAAAAGGAAAAATGAAGGTGGATTGGTCCTCAATGCAAATAAAATGTCCAAATGATGCCTTAAAACTTGATCTGAGATAAATAATTATCATATATTACTGGGTTTATAGGGGGCAGACTAGCCTTTGAAAAATGAATAGGCGTTGATTGTTTTTCAGCACCCCACAAAATGGCTAAATGAAAAAAGTGATTGAAGCTGTCATAAAGCTTGATTTGAAAGCGAACGTCATACATAGAAATACAAAACGGTACGTCCCTGGGTGGGCTCGAACCACCAACCTTTCGGTTAACAGCCGAACGCGCTAACCGATTGCGCCACAGAGACATGCTACCATTTGGCAGATAATTGCTTTTTATCCGATAAATAAAATGAATGTCTCATTACATGATCTGATGCTTGGCCTGTCAGTAAATATGGATTTGAAAATTAGCAGAATTTGAAATTACGTACTTTGATAGCTGTTCTTATAAACTGCTATTTCATTACCTTTGTTACGTATTTAAATGTATACTTTTACGAATTTATAACCCTTTTGACGTAACTCACAATGAATGTATCTAGTTTGTATTATAACTCAAATCATGTATGTGTTCACACTTTTATTTTAATGCCTAATCTTTGTAGCTGCTTTTTAACACAATGTTCCTTTGCTCTGCAAATTCAACCTTGTACTTTAGGACTCATAATTCTTCGTTTGGCGGCCCGGTGGAGTGAGTGGTTAGCACGTCGGCCTCAAAACTCTGGGGTCCTGGGTTCAAATCCAGGTCAGTCCACCTGTGTGGAGTTTGCATGTTCTCTCTGGGCATATGTGGGTTTTCTCTGGGTACTCCGGTTTCCTCTCACATTCCAAAAACATGCATGGTAGGCTAATTGGACACTCTAAATTGCCCCTTGGTAAGAGGGAATGGTTGTCCGCCTCCACCGATTCAGGGTGACCCCCAGCTCTGGCCCGAAGTGAACTGGGATAGGCTCCATAGGCTTCATAAAAGGAATGAATGAACAAATGAATGAATTGCTCGTTTGGAGCTCTGGTTGTCTCAAGCTTGAGATAGGATGGAGCGTGGAACGTTCCAGCTCTGGCATTGGTGCCAGGTACCATGAGAAGGTCCCTACCATTATTTCCTTCTAAACTGAAAAATGCCTACTAATATTTAAAATAATGCCCACTTTGGCTTGCTGGAAAGAAGATATATAGACTGGATCCAGATGTCAAATCAGTGTGTGCTTTTTTCACTAAAGCCTTCCCTGATGTGTCTGAATGCACCCTGAGAGTCTCAGTTTTCTTTTTTGTCTCTGTTTATCTTCAAATCCCCCAGAACAGAAAACGAACCCATGGCGTTGTGGGTTCTAGGGGAAGAGCAAACGGCAACACCATGTCTAACAGAAGTTTGAAATTGTTTCCTCTTACCATAATATCGTCAACTTCATCTGCCATCTGCCGTCTTATTTTAAATGTGTGCATTTTTGCAATCATGGGACTGGTGCTTTTAAGTAAATTAATTAATAGTTAAGGATCCTAATATCTGCTTGTTGTACATTGAGTCATTTGATTAGCAAAATCTGCACACCCTAAGTCACATGCAAAGTGGCGGCCCGTGGGCCAAATCTGGCCCGCCGCATCATTTTGTGTGGCCCGGGAAAGTAAATCATGAGTGCCGACTTTCTGTTTTAGGATTAAATTAAAATGAACAGTATAGATGTATATTAAATTTCCTGATTTCCCCCTTTTAAATAAATAATTGTAATTTTTTAATCATTTTTTCTGTGTTTTTAATTTAAAAATCATTTTGTAAAATCTAAAAATATATTTTAAAAAGCTAAAATAAACATTGTTTTAGATCTATATAAAACTGAATATTCAGGGCTTTTAATCCAGTTCTTTTAATCAATTTATAAAAAGTCTATCTAAGTTTATCTAAAATGGTCCGGCCCACATGAAATCGAGTTGACTTTAACACGGCCCGCGAACCAACCCGACTTGGACACCCCTGCCCTAAGTGAAAGGACATGTTGTCAGAGTGGCGACAATGTCACCTGATTGTGTTGTAAATGTGACTCTGCTCAGTTGTTGACTTCTATGTTTAGCCACTCTATTTTAAAATGGAGTCTCCTGTCAGAGTAAAGCCGCTCTTCTCTGGCCCCTCAACAGCACATCAGCGACCCACCCACGTAGCTCGATCCCTTTGAGGATATCTCAATGGCGTTAAATGAGAGTGAATCCGATGGCGACAACCGGTACGTCAATTTCGGCGGCGATCACCTAACAGTGGTGGTGGAGGACATTCGTTTTTTTGAGAAGAAGGCGCTGCTCGTCAAGGGCTGTGACTACTTTGGTGCCCTCTATCGCTCCGGGATGAGAGAGTGTCACCAGGAGGAGATCCGACTCCAGTGCTTACGCGCTCGCGGTTTCTGTATCGCCTTGGCTGTTATGCGGGGTGAGGTGCCTGGTTTAGATGCTGACAACATAGTAGAGGCGATCGAGTGTGCCGCTTTCCTCCAGGCGATGCCACTCACCAGGCACCTGGTGGAGCTCGTAGACTCCGACAACTGCTTCCTGATGTTCCACACCGCAGCAACTTTTGGCCTCCAGGAGCTATACTACGCTGCGGCACTGTACATTCGGAATATGTACGCAGACATGGAAGAGGAAATTAAGCAGATTTTGCCGTCCGAGCTCGTTTCCTTTGTGGAATCGCTGAACCCAAGTGTTTTCGTGGCCGTTGGCGCCCACGTCACCTGTGGAACAACTGAAAGCGTGCACGCTGCTTCCAGGACTGTCTGCTACCTGGATGAAACCGCAAACACATGGAACACTTTGACTGACCTCCCCCTTCAGGCTAGCACATCCATGGCGGGTGTAACCGTCCTGGACAACAAACTCTACATTGTCGGGGGTGTCCGTGGTATCCACCAAGGTGTAGTTGATGCCTGCTTCTGCTACGATGTTAACAAGAACATCTGGACAGAATTGGCTGGTCCAGCCCAGCTACGGTTCAACCTCAGTCTAATAGGACACGATGCCCACCTCTACGCAATCGGAGGTGAGTTTGAGGGTACAGTGATGTCGTCTGTGGAAATACTGAATGCTCAGACTGGAAGGTGGAAGTTTGCCGCCCAACTGCCACGGCCAGCGGCGGGCGTTGCATGCGCCAAAGCCACTGGAAGGATTTTTGTGTGCTTGTGGAAACCCTTGGAAACCACCGAGATCTACGAGTATATCCAAAGTAAGGACGAGTGGCGTCTGGTCACCAACCTTATTCGACGCCAGAGCTACGGCCACAGTATGGTGGGCCACAGGGACGATCTGTACGTGATGCGCAACGGGCCATCTGATGACTTCCTGCGGTGCATGATGGACTGTTATAACCTGAGCACAGGCCAGTGGACCGCTCTCCCAGGACACTTTGACAACAGCAAGGGCTCTCTCTTCACAGCGGTAGTTCGAAGCGACTCAGTTTTCACGCTCAACAGGAGTGCCACACTGGAGTACGTCATCCATGCAAAGACCTGGAAACCCCGCCGCCGGATGAAAGGTTTCCCCCGCAGTGGATCAGTGTGGACTTTCTTACTCAGGTTGCCTGTACATAATCCAGAATAGACTTTCAAGGTGATTTCCTTCGTCCGATGCCTTTTTGTATCCGCCACAGCTATCCAAAGTGACTAATACCCCTTTTCCACTCAATGGGAAAACCTGGATGTGACACATAACTGGCCAGCAGATGACTTCTGGAGTTTTTGAATCCTCGGGCCTGGACAGCTTTGTCTACTAACTTGTTGCAAAAGATAGAGAACACCATGGCCTGGTCACTTGTCTCATCCACGGAGCACCACGCTTCTTCAAGGGAAGAACTGTAAATACTGATGATAATAATGCATTGTGGCGGCCCGGCGGCTTGAGCGGTTAGCGCGTTGGCCTCACAGCTCTGTTCATTGTTTTCTCCGTGAGTTCTTATGTTTGCATTCCTACTCTTGTTTGTCCCATCTGACTTGCCATTCCACATGTGCAGCTGCGCGTCATTGAGAATTTGTTCCTGTTTTGTCTATTTAAAGCCCATGAATTGTTTTGCCAGTGTTGGAACATCCCATGCTCCCTGTTCCATGTTCTATGTTCCTTGTTTCCCCATGTCTTCCCGTCAGGTTTGATTTTGTGATTTGATTCCTAAGTCGTTGTTATTTTCTAAAGATCCTGCCTAAGTTATCAAAGTTTTTGTTGAAGTACTACTTCCCTCTCCTTGCCTGCTTCCCTGCAATTGGATCCTACTCCGTGTCTCCTTGCCTCAACGTCGACGAAAAGACGTAACACATGGTAGGCTGATTGGACATAGATAATCAAAATATAAATAATCACTAAATAGTAATAGATAAATAAGTGGTTAACATAATAAATAAGTAGTACAAGTAGTAGTAATAAGTCCTAGGTGCAGAACTCGAGTTGAGTATGCAATACTGCTTACGCATGGAGCAAATTTACTTCCAATTTTCTCCAAATTTAATCTGTAAAATTGCATAATTTTGAGTATATGAGTAAAAAGAGAGGTGTACTACTAGGATTGACAGACCAGGGTGGATTTTCACATTTTATGGACTTTTTTTCCCCAAAAAAATATCCACAATGTAGTGAAACTGCAATATTCGAGGGATATATATATATATATATATATATATATATATATATATATATATATATATATATATATATATATATATATATGTGTATATATGTATAAATGAAAACTACAAAAAGTTCAATAAAAATTTAAATAAGCCATGTGGCCCATCCCTTCACGCTCACCTTTTACAGGAAAAGTGGACTTCAGTCTGTCTGTTAAACATAAACTTGCCTGTTTGCTTGCATTGAACTTGGTACAACCAGCAAGATGAGTCTTACTTTTTCTAACTTTATCTGTCAAATAATATTTTACCTGGTGTCAATCTAACTCCTATGAATCAGTGACATTTTGTCATAGAGGGACTTAATTGCAACTTTAGCCAAGGACAAGCGGTAAGTATTTATTATTATCGTAAACTCAAAGCTTTACCAAAGACTTTTTTCCCCTAATAAGATCTTTTAGTCTTGAAAATATTTACACCACCCATTCACGAGACTCCTTTCCTTCTATCAGAAAGAAAAGTTATTTTATTTCTTGTAAGACACTACTTAATTCTAGTATTGTTTTCAAAACTTTCCTTGGTCCTGTGGCAGGTCATTATGTCATTTGGTCATTGCAACGTCAAGCTGTCGCTGAGTCCATGCAGAGGCCTGGTGGACGAGAAGTTGGTCATTTTGGTGCAAAGTGCGCTTCCTGGAGCCAGGCTTACTCTCCGTGCCTTCCACCGTTGTGAGGACGGACATGAATGGGAGGCGTTCGCTCACTACCTGACGGATGCTACAGGCTGCCTTGACAGTATGTCGGACCATCTGATGTTTTTTTTAAATGTACAGGAACATACAAGTCATTTGAAAGAAGTTAAGGGACCATTAGAATATTGCTAGTTCACTCATTCATTTTGCATACAGCTTATCCTCGCAAGGGTCGCAGGGTTGCTGGAGGCTATTCCAGCCTACTGGGGGCAATAGGCAGAGAACACCCTAAATTGGTTGCCAGCCAATCCCAAGGCACAAGACGAACAACCATTCACACACAAACACATAATAACAGCTATGGAAAATTAAGAGTGCTAAACCGGTCTACCACGCAAGTTTTTGGGTTGCGGGAGGAAACCGGAGTACCTGGAAAAAACTCACGCAGGCACATTTATCTGCTACTGGTTCCAGATACGTTTTACAGGAAGCTTACTGTCTTTCAGTATCTGAGGAACCCAGCCTGGGGGGCACGTACAATGGGGTGGAGCAGATGGGTCTTCTTTGGAGCATCAGACCCGTTCCTGGCAGCAAACCTGGACTCAGGTAGTCTAACACCTGCAATATCAAAGTTTAAAGACACGTTGACATAAACATCCTTAAAACTTCCAATGTCAGAGTAGATATAGAGCTCTGGTTCTCTGGAAACTTGTGGTTCATTCCACCATTTATTTTGCGCAAAACCATTATATAGCAAGATAATGGGACAAATCGGGATTTGACAAGCAGAGTGAAAAGGCCTAACTATGAATGTAATCACTAGGATGAGGAAGATGAATGTGGAGACCCCTATGGAGTTTACAATCTCCGTCTATCAGGACCACCTCACGGAATTCAAGGAGAAGGTTGTTTTGGCATCCCAGCTAGTGGAGCGCTGGTACATGGCACCTGGCGTCCTCAGGATGCCCATCGTGGACCACGGACTCACGGCGACCCTCTTCCTACCCTCAGGTATTCACACCACACTAAAATCTCTTAAACTCTGAATGCTGCTTCCGAGGTGTTACTTAGTGGTAGAAAAGTGGATGACCGCCATTTTCTGAACAAGGACGTCCTTTCCATGTAAAAGAGCTTCTATCAACCTTGAGGAAATGACTTAGGAACATAATTCCCCTTTTTAGAAGCCACTCAATCGTGAAACCCAACATAATGTCCCAGTTGATTGATCGTTAAACTTGTTTAAAAATTGTATTGTCATTGTATACATAACTCGGTACACAATGTTGATATTAGTATGAACAAAATCAAATGGAAAAAAAATAGGTCCTGGCCCATTCCCTGCCATCTTGGACCTGTGGGGTGGCGGAGGCCAGCTGGTGGAGTACCGAGCATCTCTGTTGGCATCACGTGGCTTTGCCTCGCTTGCTCTTGACTACATGACTCCAAAGATCAGCTTGGAGACTGGCAAGCCAGTGGACAACACTTATTTTGAGGTGAGGTCTTTTCCATGTCCTGATTGTTTTTCTTGGTGGTGGTTCGAAACCATTTATTGAATCTAAAATTCTTGTAGTAGGATGGTAGTAGTATTATGATGTACTATCTTATAATAGTAAATCAGTTAAGGAATACATGTTTTGGCCCTGGAACATGCCATACACCTAGGCCATATTCAAATTTGTTGTGATTTTTTTTTTTCGTGAGACCTTTCCATCCATGACGTAAGTTAGTTAGATATTGAAGTCTTATAGTCAGTCTATTGGTGGTAGCCTTTTATTAGCACAGATGACACTGGAATGGCCGTGACTATGAGTATGAGCCATGTTTTTTATGCCTGTCCTGATGGTGATCTGGGTCCATCCGGATATTCGTTCGATTCTCTGTCCTGGACCTTATTCTGGATCATGTCTTGTAGCCTACCTTAGTCTAATGTTAGCAGCATAGCTTAAGTTTTTACAGAGATACATATAGAGGTGGCGATAACATCAGCATAGTGTTTTACTTAGTTCATTGAAGACTGAATTCCTCGGCTAGTTCTTTACTGTGCTGTAATTGGCCAATCTGAGTTTCTGGATTGTGACCAAGCCTTATGCTGTTTTGTGTTGCCATATAAATTGATTATATCACATTCTATGCACACAGAAAGCATTCACATTCCTGCAGCAGCACCCTAGGGTGATGGGCGAGCGCGTGGCCATGTTGGGTCTCTCTTTTGGAGTCAGTGTCACGCTCAAGATGGCCGCTTACTCACACGTCCTAAAGGTCGGGTGATCTTAGGTCTCAATGTGTGTGCATGTATGTAGTTGTATTTTGATGTGCATTTGTGTGTGTACGTTTTACAGCCTAGGTGTGCAGTGTGCATCAGTGGAAGTCATGTGCAGCCCGTGGAAGGAACTATGGCGGACATTTTATCATACTTTGATCGGTAGTACAGTCACCATTGGAATTTGTCATTTTGTTAAGAAGAGATTTTGTGATTGTTAATATTATTTGTTTTTTGTCCAATTAGAAATGGACACAAGGCTCAACTGAACGACAAGAACCAAGTCATCATGAGAAACTTGCTACTGCCAATCCCTGCTGACCCTGCCTACAAAGTCGATGTGAGTTCTTGGTTTGATCCTGGTCAATTTAATGGTCTTATTTATATCATTGTTTCTAATCCAGTGCCACCTGATTTCTTATTCCTTATTTTTGCTGTGGTTCTGGTTCCTGGCCAAAACCTGATTCTTTTGTGTTCTGATGCTATTTTTGTTATTTCTTTCCTGACCTCTGCTTTTCTTCTTCTGGTATATATCTTGGTTTTAGTTTCTGGGTTTGTCACAATTTATGGGCTTGTTCTGTTCCATGCCTTTTAAATATCCTGGTTCTCGTCCATGTGCTGATTCTTGACTTGACCCTCATCTTGTTGTGGTGGTCACCCTGGTGCCTTTCTTGGTCAAGGTCTATTTATCTTTTTGAACGTGGTCTTGACCAATGCTTTGATACTGATATTGCTCATGATTAAAGTTTGTGTCTTTGTCCTGATTCAGGTCTAGGCCATGTACTGAATATAGTTCAACAGTTCCATGTTCTTGTCCATATCTTGATTCCGATTTGATTGTATTTTTGTAGCAATTTGGTGATTGTGTGTACAATATTTTGTGTTTACTAAGATGGGACGTGTGAAATGTCCTCTGTTGTTGGTTGTGGGTGAGGATGACCAGAACTGGCCCGCCTGTGAATCCGCAGCAGACGTAAGGAGCACAAGTTCCAGGATGGCATTCAAAATTCATAGTGATGTTGTTAATATGGACAAACAACTCCTCAAATTGTGTTACAGATGAAGGAGATGATGGAGCATGCTGGAAACCTCTACCTGCTGACCATCCTGTCTTATCCTAATGCAGGACACTTGCTTGAGCCTCCCTACTCCCCACACACCAGAGTCAGCTCATTCAGATCTGTAGGAACTCGGGAAAAGCGTAAGTTCTCAGGCAAACTCAGCAATTGTACTCAATAGTCAGTTGTTGTGTCATGGTTCTGATTCCATATATTTTGGTTCATGTCCTTTAAAGTTGGATTATGTCAGAGTGATTTGTCCTGGTTCAGGTCTTTGTCTTTTGTTTATGTATCTGTTTTGGTCAGTGTCTTCGACCACGTTCTTGTTCATACATGTATATATTTCCTTGTAATTGTTCTCACGTTATGATCCTTGTCCATTTCTTTGTTCACGTTCTAATTTATTTCCTAGTACATGTCTTTGGCCCTTCAAGATACATGTTTTATGCCTGCTCAAGATCCCCAATCTTGTCCTGTTCTATGTCTTGATTCAAATCTATATTGCAAGTTTCCAACCTTAAGTAGCCGGACACCTACGAAAGAAGACAGCGACACAACAGTTCTCAGAGAAGTTCCCAATCTAGTTTGTGTTACGTATTTTATAAGTTGGAAGTGATAATGGAGTTTTGTTGTGTGTTTGCAGTTACAGCTCTGTGGGGAGGCGAGTGTGTGGCGCATTCAGTGGCTCAGGAGGACGCCTGGAGAAAGACCTTGGAATTTCTACGCCACCATTTGTACGCCTGAAGACAGAACACAAACAATGTGTGTACTCGAGGCATTTAACCAATCTCAAGTGGACTGTCCATGATTTAATGCAAACAATTGACTTTGGGACAGTGCCTGTGTTTTTAATCTGCTTACACTTACATACAGGCATCAAATGGTTTTAACTGGTCAAATAAGGATCAAGAGAGGAAAGTTTGGAAAACTATCAGACAGCAGTTTTTCTTTACCCCAGGAATTGGGAATATCTGGAGGATAATGTGTTTGTACAGAAGCAAGAGGAGTAGCAAGTTAGTGTGCTGTTAATAGGAACACAAAGTGAGTGATCTGTACAAAAATGATAATGATATATCTACTCATGGTAAACTGGTTGGTTCCAAATAAAATTACAAATTAAAGATCATAATCTTTAGTATTACATCTTTGGAATTAATTATTAATTCTGCATATTATACTAGTAGTATATAAATTAACAAATTTAAAAATGTGAACAATATTGGGTGCAGGTTGCGACACGAGTTTAAAAAAAGACATCATTTGCATTTTTCAAAATTCTGTATTATGTATATGTATATGTATTGTAATGTTATGTATATGTATATGTATATGTATATGTATATGTATATGTATATGTATATGTATATGTATATGTATATGTATATGTATATGTATATGTATATGTATATGTATATGTATATGTATATGTATATGTATATGTATATGTATATGTATATGTATATGTATATGTATATATATATATATATATATATATATATATATATATATATATATATATATATATTACGATTCAAAGTGGTTTGATAAGAACGCCATAGGGCCGAATGGCTTTCTCCACCAACTCTTGCTCCTCATCCGCAGGAAAATCATCAGGGACAGGCAACAACCAGTACTTGTCCATGTTGTGTTTTTGACGGTATGCTGGGTTGACGCGATTCTGCATCACCACACGATACATCTTGCCTGTAGCTTTGGACTGGAATGTTTTCGTGTAGTCTACTGCATCCTCCAGGTAGGGTGTTGAATACACCCCACGACCATATTTTTGTCCAGGACCAGGCTGACAATGAAACAAATGTTTTTAAATAACAAGCCAAATAGCTTAATTCACCACAAAGAAAAAAACTATTGAACAAAGAGGTAAATGACTTTACAGTGTGCTATCAGCTCTACTCCCTCCACACTAATATTGTAGTTAGAAATATGCAAACTATGAAAGTTGGCATGATGAAAAGCTGGCAGACCGAACAATTTGAGTTAAAGATAGAAGTTTGAGGAACTTCCATTTTAAATCAAGAATTCATGGCTCGAACAAAATGTATAAATATGATCTAGTTGTTACATTTAAAATCACTGACATTTGCAGAGGATTTAAAAGAAAAATATACCAGTTAAAAGCTGTTATAAACTTCAGACCAACTTCATTCATACCGTGGGTCGTTCGATTTTTTTTCTTATATGCCAACATTTTCATGCAGTATTGTTTAGCTAATGTTTTCATATTACAGCTGTTATCAAGGCTGATATTTTAATGATCGACCATAAGACCTTCGATCAGCCTTAACAACTATTCCGACGTGCTGACATGGTAAACACTACAAACACATCTATCAAGGCTACTTGCGTCCAGCCAGTCAGAGCATGTTTAAGTACGGTAAGATGGCGACGCCCTGAGCGAGCAGTGGCAGGCACAAGTTAATGAGTTTTTTCACGTTTTGTGCAAGATACGATTTTTTCTTTCTTGAATTTCATTCATAGATGTCAAGATAAATTTTCTTTAGCGTTTTATTTGCTCATCTTTTCTCTATTTTGAAATAAATGTAGTATCGTTCGCATTGTCTTGCATTATGGCATTTCATCTTTGTTACCTTGCAGTTTCGGGCATGTCAAGTCAAATTTATGCACATAAGCCATACCCTGGATTCAGTCATCATTTTTTTAGCGACAAATACGGCTTATATGCGAGAAAATACGGTATGTGTGCACAAAAACAAAATCATGGGTTCTCACACAATGTGTCCAACAAGGTTAGTTAACCTTGTAATTGGTGACAATGATGGCCCTGGCTCCGTTCTTGGAGGTGCCGTGATAGGAAACAGGCCACTCTCCAAGTTTGGAGTGCGTGGTGGTGCAATGGCCACGGTTTCCCAGCCATGCGTTACCATCTGGATATTTATCCCACACCTGTGAAGATACAAAAGAAAAATGTGGTCCGGAATGTGTCGGTAATGAACAGCGAGCTTCCCTTAGGATGCCCAAAACTGAATATTTAACATTTAAATAACAGATAGTCCCAACACTTTGTTTCAACAAATGGTGTACAATGGAATTTCACATTTAGCTGCCAATCTCTAAAAGGTGGCTCTCTATGATTTCCAATGTATTAGGAAACTGTAGAATTTGAATGAATGACTAAATGTATTCATTTTTTATTTTTATATTTTGCCAATGTTCTTGACGTTTTCATTTTTCTGGAAAATTTGTTTCAGTAATGTAAATATTACCGCTCTCAAGCAATTATTTTTTAAATTGCTATTAATCACATGCAGTCAAATGTTCACTTCAAAATAATCAATTTTTTTCATGTTTTAAATGCCAAAAAAATGATATAGATCTATATATGTATATATATATATTTTAAATCCTACCCTACCCCATCACCTTGTGGATTATTTTGTTGCTAATAGTCCTTAACTCATTAATTGCGCTAATAGTCCTTAACTCATTAATTGCTATAGAGTAATCAAATCCACTTAAACTGCGAACTTGCTTTCAACAATTGTTTCACTGCCATTGACGGCGATAGACGACATTCATTCATTATATTCTGTACCGCTTATCCTCACAAGGGAGATGCCGGAGCCTATGCCATCTGATTTCTTGCGAAAGGCGGACTACACCTTTGACTAGTCGCCAGTCAGCCGTCGGGCACACAAAGACAGGCAACCATTCACACTCAATCACATGATCTTGAGCCCACGCTTGCCCCTACCCAAGTCAGGCAAGTGAACCACTACTCCGTGCCGATTGGACATCTATCACCATCGGCGACAAGCAATGAGTTCATTCTTAAAATGTATTCGAAGAACCAGATTTTTTTTTAAATCCAGGTCCGATCCTCCCTTTAACAAATGAAAGTGGAGGGATTTCATGTTGGCCCTTGTATCCTTTGATTTTTTGGGGGAAAGCAGCCCTCAGAGAAATAAGTTTGGACACATTTTCACTACAGACACTAACAAACATTCTGTATTCCAAGGGTGTCAGACTCGGGTTGGTTCGCGGGCCACTTTAACGTCAACTCGATTTCATGTGGGTTGGACCATTTTAGATATAATATTTCGATTTTTTTTAAATAAATGGATTAAATGAACTGGATTAAAGGACCTGAATATTCAGGTTTTTCGTAGATCTAAAACAATGTTTACTCAAGCTTTTTTATATATATATTTTTAGATTTTACAAAATGATTTTTGAACTAAAAACACAGAAAAAAATGATTAAAAAATTACAATTATTGATTTAAAAGGGGGAAAAAATCTGGAAATTTAATATACATCGATACTCTTCATTTTAATTTGATCCTAAAACAGAAAGTCAGCACTCATGATTTACTTTGCCACTGACACGTGCTGTATTCCATTCTGGGGAAGAAGACGCACTCAAAGACGGAAGCACACCCAAATGAGCATGCTTCTCCCAACTAAATTCAAAGCCAAGCAGTTACAGAGGGCAAACAGATTTAAAGAAACATTGACAAGTGTTTCTCTAAATCTCAAGTCAAACATTGAGATGCATATATACTTTAGACATGCACTTATACTGAGGTTGAGTGAAGTCACCTTGAGAGCAAAGCGCAGCCACCCGCACGGTCTGTGGTAGACTTCTCCTCCTCGGTAGTAAGTGCAAGTGTCCTTTACCTTGCTGAAGTCGAAATCAAACGCTTTGTCGAAGAACTCCTCCTCGTCAATCACCAGGCCCTTTTCGTCAGCACCGCTGCACCCAAAGAAAAATATTCTTACAAATATTTTCACTACGTTTCAGTCTCTCGCTCAATGCCAGTGTATCATAAATCATAGAAAAATGTTTATATTTCCCACTGAAAGGAATACTTGCAATGAAGGAAATAGCTGTGAGTGATCAAGAGATTCAATCTAGTGTCTTTTTACCATACTTGTATGATTTAGGGCAAGGGTGTCAGACTCGGGTTGGTTCGCGGGCCGCATTAACGTCAACTCGATTTCATGTGGGCCGGACCATTTTAGATATAATATTTAGATTTTTTTTAAATAAATGGATTAAAAGAACTGGATCAAAAGCCCTGAATATTCTGGTTTTTTATAGATCTAAAACAATGTTTATTTTAGCTTTTTTATACATATTTTTAGATTTTACAAAATGATTTTTGAACTAAAAACACAGAAAAAATTGATTGAAAAATTACAATTATTGATTTAAAAGGGGGGAAATCAGGAAATTTAATATACATCTATACTCTTCATTTTAATTTGATCCTAAAAGAGAGAGTCGGCACTCATGATTTACTTTCCCGGGCCACACAAAATGATGCGGTGGGCCAGATTTGGCCCCTGGGCCACCACTTTGACACGTGATTTAGGGCATATCCACACGTTAAATGCTGCTCAAAGTGCTCTATAAATATTCCAGTTGTTGATTTATCTTTGTAATTAATTGTAGACTAAGGCTGAACTGAATTTCATAAAATTTGTGGCCACCACAGTTTCTGTATTAACATCCTAAGACCCAGACTTTTGCCAGGCATGCATTTTTATTTTCTCTTTGATATTTAGGCTAATTGGGACCTGATGAGTGCAAAAACAAAGACTTATATCCATTTACATGATGTAGTTTGAGAAAAATATGTCCACACCATAAGTGGACGCCAGGCCCTTACAGTCAAAAATGTAACATTGTAGTCTTTGACAACCAAAAATGTGATGTCCACACGTGGACACCAGGTCAAATGATCTTAAACTGATCATTTAAATCATTGTTGTTGCATTGTTTTTGTTTAAATAACCATTTGATGACTGTCATGGTATTGGGTATATGCCATTTTTGTGGTCATCGATGTTCCATAAATCTGCATTTTTATAACAAAATACAACTTTGGGAAATTCAGTCTAGTGTAGGGCTCACAGATTAGTGCAGAACTATCTATAAAAATCTAATCGCTATAATTTAAAAATTATTATTAGTACAATATAGTTCCTTAAGCAACATTTTAAATGGGAAAAATTTACTTAGGATTTTTCTTCTTTTTCTAGGTCCACTTTCAGCACAATCCTGGGTTTGCACACCTCAAAAGAAATGTATTCTATTGTTCTTTAAAACAAAACAAAAATCATAGGCCTCCTGACTCTCGAAAGCCATTATCTCCCCTTTGTGTTGACCACCATTTTCCAATCATCTCATTCCTTTGCTGTTGACAAAAATACATATTTAAACCTTCTTTCTAAACTTCCTCCAGTCTTCAGTTGTGAAAGGGTTGATATAATAGGAAAATCTGACCAACTATTCTTTCATATCTTCACTGCCTGCCATTTTTTTGGGCTACTTCTTGCCATCCAACCAACCAACCACACACACACACTGAAAATATGTCAACAAAAAACTCTCCTGTAGCATCAAGATGTTCCATTTTTCACTAAAATGCTCACTTGATGTATTTTACGATGTGAAAAAGGAAGCTGCTATGTCATTCTGATTTCAAGAAATCTGCAATTATTTACCTCTGGAACATGCATTTTGCTGCAGGTAAAAAGATTAAATGCACTAAATTTATAGCTGGATCACATACAACAAAAGGAACAATTCTATGGTGCTCCCATAAGTTGACAACAAACCAGCAGTGTCTTTAAAAAAAGTATCTAGGTTTTTATAGAAAGACAACTTTCAACTATACCAGTTGCAGCATGTTTGTTGCTCACAACCGTTTTTGATCGAAAATAGACTCCAAGATGGTACCGGCTGGTTGAAGAGGAGAAAAAGTTTCAGCACATCCCTAATGACAATGGCTGTGCAAGGCATTTAATTATTTTAAATTTTGTGTTTTGATTTGGTCCACTGTTGTAGTACTAACCTGCGGCCCATGGCTGCGGACACAAAGCCAATCACGGACATGGGAAGCGCAGACACCAGTTGTGGGCCGCTGCCCAACACTTGAGCCTGGCAGGATGTAACTTGAGTGTTACATAGTGCAGACAGAGCCTCCAGGCGAATGTCACTGTCGATCATCTTGTTCTCGATCTCTGCTGGGATTTTAGGTCAGTCCCCATAAACAGTTAGACCTCTCGTATCAAGGTAAACTTGTAGATTTTCAAAGACACACATCTGTTTGTTCAGATAATGAGCACTCGTTAGCTCCATTGACAAAACCTGAAAGGGGCTGGACGTTCACATATGCCAATCTCCATTGAACTGCATCAAATCCAAATCTTGTTGTCTCAATGTTTTTTGGGGGGTCTTTGATAGTGTAGTGGTTCATTCGCCTGACTTTCAGTGCGGGCAGACTCAGTGGGAGTGTGATTACGAGTGTGATTGGTTGTCTGTCTCTGTGTGTCTTTGCCCTATGATTGACTGGTGACCAGTTTAGGGTGTAATCACCTTTAGTCTGATTGAATGTTTTTCCTTGATTAAAGTCAATTACAATCTCAGTCCAGTTCTTACCCTCAAAATATATATTTTTAATCTGTGTCTTTTTTCATCTCTGGATTAATCATTCGTCCTCCATGCTTCTTTTCCTGACAAGGCTCACTGGAGCCACCCCACTTGATTATGAAATGGGGGATGCATCATGAACAAAGAGACAATCAACAATTCATATTATTAGCAGCATTCAATCCAGAATGCCTGGAGAAAATCACACAGGCATGGAGAGAACATACTAATCCTACCTAGGAAGGCCAATTGATTATAATTAAAATACATATAAAAATAAAATATTTTCATTTTTCTATTTAAACAAAAAATATCAAAAACTGCTTTGCTATTCTTATTGAATGTAACTAATAACTAATTTTCAACAAATAATTTCTTCATCCTTCTCTTATATTTGCAGTACGCAAAAATGTTTGCTATATATATATATATATATGTATATATATATATATATATATGTATATGTATATATATATATGTATATGTATATATATATATATATATATATATATATATATATATATATATATATATATATATATATATATATATATATATATATATATATATATATATATATATATATATATATCTTGATCACACCAGCAGAGGACAGCAGCTACATATCTAATGCCCTCCAAAGGTTGCAAGCACCAAAAAGGAAATGTATTTGTGTTCTCCATTTAAATATGACAAACTAAACATGTGGATTAAAGAATATTTAATGTTGAATAACAAAACAAAATCAGTACAGAAGACATGTCATTACTATGATTATTTGGTTTCCAGTATGATATGTACATTGAATACAACAGAAATTTTCGATAAATATCATTGGAAGTATTATTATTATTGTTATTACTATTATTATTATTATTGTTGTTCTTCTTCTTATTATTATTATTGTTATTATTATTATCATTATTATTTTTATTGTTATTATTATTATTATTATTATTATTATTATTATTATTATTATTATTATTATTATTATTATTATTATTATTATTATTATTATTATTATTATTATTATTATTATTATTATTATTATTATTATTATTATTATTATTATTATTATTATTATTATTATTATTATTATTATTATTATTATTATTATTATTATTATTATTATTATTATTATTATTATTATTATATTAGATCATCGCATGAGCTGGTGTAACTAAATGAGTAACCATTGGATGTAAGTAAAATCTAATTAATGTATATAGGGAAAACTCAATAATAGTTAATATGGCAGCCCGGTGGCCAAGGGGTTAGCGCACCAGCCTCTCTATTCTGGTATTGAAGGTTCGATCCCAGGTGAGTCCTCACTGCGTGTAGTTTGAATGTTCGCCCTGCTCTTGCGTAAGTTTTCTTCGGGTGCTCCAGTGCCTTCCCACATCTCAAAAACCTTGCGTCGTAGGCTGGTTGAACACATTAAGTTGCCCCTAGGTTTGAGTGTGAATGTTTGTGAATGGTCTTGTGCCACCAATTCAGGATTTCCCCCGCCTGGTGCACATAGTTAGCTGGGATAGGCTCCAGCACCCCCGGCGACTGAATTAATGGATGACTTGGGAATGTATATACGTATTGTATTC
This sequence comes from Stigmatopora argus, assembly GCF_051989625.1. Classification (NCBI taxonomy): domain Eukaryota; kingdom Metazoa; phylum Chordata; class Actinopteri; order Syngnathiformes; family Syngnathidae; genus Stigmatopora; species Stigmatopora argus. The sequence continues at coordinate 9,955,368 of NC_135389.1, read as the reverse complement.
AAATTCGAACGTGGATGAATGAGGCGAAATGTCATTGTCCTCCCTCTGGGGGTCGCCAGTCACGGGGGATTTTCCTTTCAAGAAAGCGTTTTTTTCAACCCACCTGTGCACGCGCGCGTCACTTTCAATGCTCGCGCCCACTCACGAGCCCATACCACCCCTTCAACACGCAGTCCGGGTCCGTGGTGGTGTCCGAACCGACTTTAGTGACCTCATTTTTATTTGTTTGCCATACCAAAGTCTTTCATTTGTGTGTGATTGTGAGGAGTGGCGGCGGAAGAAATATACGTGGATAATAGCAGCAGAGGCACTGGAAAGTCTGACAGGGGACAAGAGGTACGTGAACACACCATTTAACTCACTTTCAGTTAATTCATCAGCACGCATAATCAAATCTCATCTCTCATCTCATTTTCTGAACCGCTTTATCCTCATTAGGGTCGCGGGGGGTGCTGGAGCCTATCCCAGCTGACTCCGGGCCAGAGGCAGGGGACACCCTGGATCGGTGGCCAGCCGATTGTAGGGCACAAGGAGACGGACAACCATGCACGCTCACACTCATACCTAGGGGCAATTTAGAGTGTCCAATCAGCCTACCATGCATGTTTTTGGAATGTGGGAGGAAACCGGAGTACCCGGATGAAACCCACGCAGGCACATGCAAACTCCACACGGGTGGACGTGACCTGGATTTGAACCCAGGATCCCAGAGTCAGTGGCCAATTTATAAGACACACCTGTCCAGCTGCTCGGCAACGCAAATTTTTAATTGGCCAATCACATGCATTTTGGCTTGGAGACAGGGTTAAGATTTGCAACATTTCAAACAGGGCATCAGAATAAGGAAGAACGAATGGTGGTTTCAATGACTTTAAATGTTGCATGGCTGTAGGTCTGAGTATTTCAACAACTGCTGATCTAGTGGACTTCTCATGCACAACCATTGCCATGGCTTGCAGAGAATGTCCCGACAAAATAATTTAAAAATGACTTGTTAATGCTTGATGTATCATTACAACGCCCCATCCTAAATGAGTATTGTTCCTGACCATGTCGATTACTTAATGACCACAGTCTACTCATCTTATGATGCCTACTTCCATGTCATGAAGCCTCTTAGATTGGGTTCCTGAACATGACAGAGTTGACTGTACTCAAATGGCCCCCACATCAACAGATCTCAACCCAATAGAGAACCTTTGGAATGTGGTAGAAAAGAAGATTTTCATCATTAACGGGCAGTGGACAAATCTGCATCAGCTGTGGGATCCTGCCATGTTAAAATGGAACACAATTTTGCAAAATGTTTGCAGTACCTCCTTGAATCCTTGTCAGAAAGGATTAAAGAGGTCTGAAGGTAAACATTGGTCCATCTCTCGACAAGCAATGTAGTATACCTAATATAGTGGCCGGCCAGTGTGGGTCTATTGCTTTTGCAGACCTTTCTCTTGAAATCATTTGATTGAAATTTGAAACACTATTAAACAAGAGTATGGTTAAAACACTCGCTAGATTTGAATGAAAAAGGGCCATGTACAGCATATACGGTAAGGACCAATAGAGCATGCCCTGTTTATGTGGGCAAATAGCCTAGTAACTAACTGCATGCGGTAGTGGTCGAACTGGGCCACATTATTATGAATGAGTAAATAACCATTGCGGTCAATGGCCACAATTGGAAGAGTCAATTGCTGTATATTGGAAATTTTGCACCAGGGTTCCCAGTGCAGAAAGACAGCCTCCAGCTAAAAAACCAAAAACAAAAACAAAAAAAATACACTAGTTCAATAAAAAAAACACCCCAAATTACAATTTCTTTTCAAGATAAGACATTTTCCTGATAAACCTCAACTTGTATTTTGACATTATAATCAGAAAAAAAACAGTTGGAGATCATTGTAGAGCAGCACTCCCCAAGCATTTTCTCACTGCGAACCGGTAAAGCTCTTTCGATTTTCCTGTGGGTAAAATACTACTATTGAAATCGGCGTCAAATCCACCTGTCACAAGGAGTTGATTAAAAAGGATATATGCATCAAGTTCATTTTAATGTTACGTCATTTTTAATACAATTTGGTTGAATTTACCTACACACCTACAAATTACCTGTAGTGCACAGATCCAGGCGCTGTGAGGTGCTAAAATGCCAGATAAATTTAGACTGAAGTTGTTCCTGTGAAAAAGCAATGTATAGTAGCTAAACTTCAAGGTGTAGATTTTCAACTTTAACTGTTTTAACTCATCAAAACCATTCCTCCAAAACCTCCATATTTTGTAAAAAGTAGCTCAAATTTATTCAATCGGCCCAATGTATTTTATGTTGTATTTTTGCATCTGTGTGCATGCAGACATGCCCAAACAAAAAAGTAAAAAAAACGCCTCTTTTGCGTTTTTGCATTGTTTCCGTCTAAACTTGGCTTTATAATTTTTCACAAAAATTCGTTGCTTTGATTAAAATTAAATTATTGTCATCCAAAAGTTGCTGAGTTTTATTCCCTCTGTTTCAGGAAGTATGTGAAGCAGGTCCCACAAAATGTCCATCAAGAGAACCAGATCTTCAGAAGAACACAGAGCTCCAAGTTTTTAGGTGTGAGACCCCCATTCTAGATCCTCGTGGGGTGAGGGGGCAGCTCCCATGGTCCCTCTGGCTTCGTGCCCACTGACTACGCTGAGATGGCCCGTAACAGGCATTTCTTCCTGTCTTTACTGATAATAAAGAGCTGCCTCCTGCTGGGTTCCACCGCCCCCTCCCCAAACCCGGATTTTCAGCAGGAGTATGCGCACTCCATTCGCCTAGATGGGGACATCATCTTAGGTGGCCTGTTCCCAGTGCACGCCCGGGGTGAGCGAGGGCTGCCCTGCGGCGAGCTGAAAAAGGAGAAGGGCATCCACCGTCTGGAGGCCATGTTGTTTGCCATCGACCTTGTCAACAAAGACCCCGAGCTTCTCCCCAATGTCACTCTGGGTGCGCGTGTCCTGGACACGTGCTCGCGAGACACTCACGCCCTGGAGCAATCACTCACCTTCGTACAGGCTCTCATTGAGAGGGATGCGGGTGACGTACGCTGCACCAATGGACAGACGCCCATATTCGCCAAGCCCGACAAGGTGGTGGGTGTCATTGGGGCAGCGGCCAGCTCTGTCTCCATCATGGTGGCCAACATCCTTCGGCTCTTCAAGGTAGGAACACTGTAAAAAAAAAATCTAACTTCTTGTTTGTCAGGATAATTAAAGCTTCTGATAGACACAAATTATTCAGTTTCTGTATTTTCCCGAATATAAGACAGTGTTTTTTGCATTCAAAAAGAAAGAAAAAGTGTTGGGCGTCTTATATTCGGGGTCTAGACAATATGCACGCTAGATGGCACCAGATATTTTTATTTTACATATTTAAATGTTCAGATAGAGTAATACCTTGACATATGAGTACCCCGACATACGAGGAATTAGAGATACGAGTAAAATCGACATACGAGCTCAGTCCCGGAACGCATTAAGCTCGTATCTCAAGGTATTACTTTTATACGACAGGTCAGGCGTAGGGAACCTTTGTATTGGGAGCTTTATGTGGCTCTTTTGATGGTGCATATGATTTGCCCCTAACCTGAGAGGTAAAATATGGAAACTGCTGATGAGACAGCTGATTCCCGAACGCACCAATAGGAGCATGATGTCGGCACTGTGCCGTTGACACTACCTCTAGCACCTTTTAAATCATAACTCTTTTTTTCATTACTTTACTGCATGCAGGTTTGTTAGCAATGGTATAAAACTGTTTTCAAAAGAATTCAGACTTGTGGTGGAAAGTGGTTAAATGACTAAAAATGCACACATTTTCATATATTTTTACTTTTAAATAATAATATTAGAAAATATGAATTGTTTATGGCTGTCTCTGTTAAGAAGGTTCCTGATCCCATCAGTAGGCCAATATATATAGTATGTATTATATCGTATATATAGTGACATTATTTCATCCAAAATTAGCAGGAGTAGTTAGCAGGCTGGGTGTGGAAAATGACTAGATTCTGCTGATGTTTTCTCCCAAGCTTTTTTGAAAATGTGTTTGTCCCCCTTGAAAAAGTTGGTGTTGTTATAAGTGTCGCTAGCACTCATCGGGTGAAAATGAGTCGCAATGTTCACGCATCTTTGCAGTGTGAGAAGATCTGCTTACCGCAATAAATTTTCATCTTCTCTCTGTTGGTATTGTGAACAAGGAAAAAAGAATGAAGAATCTTTGATGCATTGCTTTTTAAACACATTTGGATAAAAATCTTTTCACGACTTCGAATAGTGAGATTTTTGCCCCAGGATTTGTAAGACTCAAAAGCTTTATGACTTAAGATGCTCCTGCTCCTGTTACTGCATGTACTCCTTGTAAAATGCTGTATAGAAAGAATTTGATTGAATAATGCCCTTTTATAATAACAGGGCTTCTCAAACCTTTTTCATAAAAAATCTTTAAAAAAAAATTACCATTCAAGTACTACCACCCAACCCCAAAATTAATTTAAAAAAAAGAATACTTTTTTGTAAGCCAAACCCACATAATGTAGAGTTCAATATCACGACAATATTAACTGTAGGAAATAGAAAATGCTGCACTTAAAAATTGGATTAAAAATCTAATTACTATGAACGCCAATTCTGATAAAGTTGATCGTCAATCATTTTCCATTGCCTTTATGTTCCAAAGCTATAGGGACGGGCAAAAAAAAAAAGACTGGGCAAAGCTGAGGAATGCTCAATAACAGCTGTGTGAAACATTTCTCAGGGGAGGTTGACAGGAAGCAGGGGCATGCCATGACTGAGTAATAAAGGAACACCCACTCCTAAAGGGTTCAGTTGCTCATAAGCAAGGATGGGATGAAATTCAAATTTTTCTGAACAAATGCGTGGGAAAATAGTCAAACAGTTAAAACAGTTCCTCAATGCACAGTTGTAAGGATATATGGATTTTCTCATCTACTCTCCATAATATCATCAAAAAAAATCAGAGAATCTGCATATGTATATATATTTATTCATTCATTCATTTTCTAAATCGCTTAACCTCGCAGGATCGCTCGGAGGGTGCTGGAGCCTATCCCAGCTCACTTCGGAACGGAGGCAGGGGGCACCCTGAATACGTAGGTGGCACACTCACACTCATACCCAGGGGCAATTTAGAGTGTCCAACCAGCCTACTATGCATGTTTTTGTAATGTCGGAGGAAAACGAAGTACCCGGAGAAAACCCACGCAGGCTTGGGGAGAACATGCAAACTCCACACAGGAGGACCGACCTGGATATATGTATACTATATATGAGCTATTGTATGTAAATTATTTTTTTCAGTCCAAACATATTTGTTGGCTTGAATAGACTCCAGCACCCCTGCGACCCTATTGAGGATAATTGGATAAATGAATGAATGAAAACACAACTAGAGCTTTTTTTTCTTCTTAAATTAAGAGCAACTTGGAATAATTGATTCTCTCTTCCAACCAAAATTTGTATACACTGAGATATTCACATCAACATACAAAATAAGTAATTATGAAGCCATTCAGAGATTTTTTTTTGGAGAATACACATTAAGGAATAGGAGAAATGCATCTTTCATCTTTGTTTCATGTAACTTTTTTTGGGACATATAACAGAAAATACATTGTGGCATTCAAAGTGTAAAAAAAGCATGAGTTTGAGGCAAATGTTTCCCTTTAGAAAGAATTATTGCTCAAAGTAAATGCAATTGAGCAGTCAGCTGTCACATTAATGATGCAACAAAGCGTAAAGGAAGTGATTTAAGTCAACTGTCTTGGACACAAGCTCCAATGGACATGAAATAACACAAACTTTTTTAACATCTATCATTTTGTTTGACAGTTGTTATTTGTTTAGAATTTTCTACGTGAATGCCTCAATGGCTCATTGTTTGACCACAGACGCCAATCCAACTACACTTATTAACTGCATTGATACATTTCTCCACATTCACGCACACACCCTTAACACTGGCGACTTATCTGCTCCTCTAACTAAGTCTTGCACAACACATTAAGTTTAATGTCAGCGTACTTTTTATTTTTACATGAGATCGCTCCTTTGCAAAAATGCTTATTTCAAAGAGTGCTCGAATGCGTAAGCCGTTGAAGTGAAGCAAAGGTTAACTTCTCTTTTATTTTCTGAATAGCTTATCCTCACAGGGTTGTGGGGGGTGCTGGAGCCTATCCTAACTAACTATCGGCACTGGGCAGGGGACAGCCTGAATCGGTGGCCAGCCAATCGCAGGGCACAAGGAGACGGACAACCTTTTACGCTCGCACTAGAGGCACTTTAGAGTGTTCAACCAGCCTACCCTGCATGTTTTCGGGACATGGGAGGAATCCGGTGTACCCCGAGAAAACCCACACAAGCCCGGGAGAACAAGCAAACTCCACACAGTGAAGAGGGACCATGGATCGAACCGTCGATCTCAGAACTGTGAGGCCAGCGCACCAACCACTGGACAGCCCGGTTAAATTCTCACATCATAAAAATTGGAAGTCTAACAAAATTTGTGAGGGGGGTTTATCCGTCTTTTCTTCACTCCTCACTACCCTGTTTTTTGTTTTGTTACTTGATGCATCTTTTGGTTTTCTTATTGTTCTTCTTTCACATCTTCATATTGTGGTGTTTTGTAAGCACACTTCACGCTTGATTTGCTTCCCGCCTTCGCCGCCCACATATGCTGCGGCCGTCACATCTCAGCGTGTCATTCTTCACTGTGGCCGCGGGGAGGGTGGAAAGCGTTCCCCTCGATGCCCGCGCCTTCATCCCTGTTGTGTAGAGTTCTGACATTAGCTCATCGCTAACGCTAACTGAGACGGCTGCCGCTCGTAACTCAGTCTGTCCCGGCGGTTGAATCACGGGAGCGACGACGGCCGGGTGTCAGCAGGCGCCTGTCAGTTGCCATCATGTCCCATCCTCCTGCAGCTTAACCCTAAAATGTCAGAGTGACTCACATCGACTTGTCATGGAACATGCCGCCTCTGTGATGATGTCATTGAACTCTCAGCCTCCTCCTGCTATGATGTCATCACCGCATCAGATGTAGGCTAAAAAGTCAACTGTACGAGGATGTGGAAGATGGTTAAAAAGTCAGTCAATACAACTGGTGGTGGAACAACTGTAGCCTAGCAGGCTCAGTCTCTTGCTTGAGTCAGCAAACACATGCTAATTGAATTGAAGGTTTATATTGTCATTATACAAGTATAATGAAATGTAAAGCTTCACCATAAAGTGCACACATAAACAATCAATAAATAATAATAAATAATAAATAAACAATAAATGAATAATCAATAAATAATAATAAATGATAAAAAACAATAAATAAACAATCAATAATAATAATAAATGATAAATAAACAATAAATAAATAATCAATAAATAACAATAAATGATAAATAAACAATAAATAAATAATCAATAAATAAGTCATAAATAAATAAGTAGTCAATATGAATAAGTGGTCACATAAATAAGTACAAAAAGTGACTAAAATGGTTAGCAGTCTATGGAGTTTTAATGTAAGTACACGAGTCTTGATTACGTCCTCCTAGGTGCTGAACTCGAGTTGAGTATGGTGACGGCTCTTGGGAAGAAACTGTCCTTTGTTTTGGCTGTTATGGGCCTGTAGCCCCTGCCAGAGGGCAGCAGGTTGAAGAGATGAAAGCCTATATACTGTCAGATGAATTAAAAACCTCATTTTAGCGCATCATCACTACGCTTTACAACAGCACTGCAAAGTGACTGAAAACTCAATACATAATGGGTATGAAATTATTTAGAAACTCAGAAAGTATGTCAAGTTATTGGTTGTCTCCCCCAGATTCCCCAGATCAGCTACGCGTCAACAGCCCCCGAACTGAGTGACAACACTCGCTACGACTTCTTCTCGCGTGTGGTTCCTCCAGACTCATACCAGGCTCAGGCTATGATGGACATTGTCACAGCAATGGGTTGGAACTACGTCTCCACGCTGGCCTCCGAGGGCAGCTACGGGGAGAGCGGCGTAGAGGCCTTTGTGCAAATCTCCAGAGAGTCGGGTAAGAACACAATGCTCAATACTTTTCAGCCATCTTCATTGTCTTGTCAACACTATTTTCTTAATTTTTATGTTTTTGGGTGTATCGTGGGCACCAATAGTCGTATCGCATATCATTTTCAAAATGCGAGACATGATTTTATGTAGTAAAAAAAGCACGATCGTGAACTTTTGAGAAGCATTTGAACACCTGAAGACTGTATTTCATGTATGAATCTTGCCTAATTCAATTTGAGAATTGTGGCACATTGGTAGTACCGTATTTTCACGACTATAAGGCGCACCGCATTATAAGGCGCACCCTCAATGAATGACACATTTTAATTTTTTTCCATATATAAAGCGCACTGGATTATAAGGCGCCCTGTCTATTTTGGAGAAAATTTAAGACTTTTAAGTGCGCCTTATAGTCGTGAAAATACGGTAGTTTGTTTTACCAGGTTTCTGCACCATATGTTGTGAATAAATGTTTTGTCTAGGCGACATGTGTTCAGCATTTGCCAGTTACCTGTACTGGTGCAATCCTAGGTGTGAGCTGAGAAAAACTAAAAAAAGATGTATACCAATTTTATGTCACGAATTATGGGTGCGTCTTATACATGGGTGCACGTTATACTCGAATAAATACGGTATTAACTGGCCTCTTTTGGTTAGCACTGATGGCGGGTAGTATCTGGTTGCTCACGACAGCATTTACATTTTGTGCGTCAGCCTCAAACCTTTCGAATTCAACCGCATTGTGACAAATCATTTCAATTTCTACCCTTTCATGTCCACGAAACAATAGACACTTGCTGTCTTGTAGTGTGAGAAGCAGCCTCATGGTATTTGGATAATGGTCCTAAAGTCTAAATCAGTCTTTCAGTTGTTTTTCAATCTTACAGTTGTTAAAATTCATGATGTCTTTAGCTGTCATATAGCATTGTAGTTCTTTGGAGTTTCTACCAGTCTGATCGTCTTTTGGTCTTTTGCCATTCACTCTTAATGTACTGGGTCTCAACTTTTTAGTTTTTTTAAATATATTTTATGTTATCTTATTTCAAAAGTGGTGCATTCTGCGGTGAACGGAGACGATCAGTACAAAATTCTGTAAAGGTTAACCTTCATATGTGACCCATATGGAAGTTAAAGTCTGCAGAGAGTCCCCGCAGAAATGGATACCATCACTGAGATGTCAGTCCTCACCCGACGAGCACGTCACCATGGTGACAACTGGCCAGGTCTCCAGGAAAACCCGCTGTGACCTCCTCTCAAGCCTTTAGCACAGCTTGGTGACAGCCGGCAGATGGATGTAACAACCCGGGGTGGCAATCTTAATAGCTGGCACAGATGTCATTATACTATGATCAACTGAAATACTATATAGTATATGCTGGTTGCTATCCGATGGCAGTATCCATGCAAATATGCAATTGGCAGGCAACAGCGTGTAAATATGGAAAAGTGATTATTCATTAATTCATTTTCCGAACCACTTATCCTCACTAGGGTCGTGGGGGGCCCTGGAGCCTATCCTAGCTAATTATCGGCACCAGGCAGAGGACACCCTAAATTGGTGGTCAGCCAATCACAGAGCATAAGGAGACAGACAAACATTTACGCTCGCACTCATACCTAGCGGGAATGTAGTGTTCGACCAGCCAACCCTGCATGTTTTTGGGATGTGGGAGGAAACTGGAGTACCCGGAGAAAACCCACGCAAACCCAAGGAGAACATGAAAGCTCTACCCTCAACCTCAGAACTGTGAGGCTGACGCACAAACCACTCGCCCACCGGGCCGCCCGTAAAGTGATTAGCAATCCCATATATTCTGTTTTGAATCAAACGAAATGAATATTGTTTTATATTTAGGGACAGTTACTTGCCCTCCAAATCTTACATGGATTTGTTGTTATGGAAATCAGAAATTGGTTATGAAGTGAAACTGTGAAGAAGTTAATCAATAAAGCCCGAGCCAGCAGGACGTCTATGCTTCCAATTGAAGCCTCTTTAAGCAATGGCGCTTCGAAGCCAATTCGTTTGCACATGGTTCAAAGATTCCCAGTGGTTTAGAAACCTAAGGGGTGTCAACACTGTTGAGAATTCTAGGGTTGTTTGAGAAAATTATATGAATGTGCTTGTGTTAGAATGTAAACAAAATGCAACACATGTTATAGGAATAATTATTCATATTTATTAACAAATAATAGTTTTCATCCAGTTTTTGACTTCAAAAGATTTTCTTTTTGGGGGGAAAACACTTTGGCAGCTTTTGAAATTATTCTTTCACAGCATGTTCTCAAAATGTGAGTTGGCAGGCGATCACCGTTGCATTATGCTGCTGCTTTTTTCTGTAGTCTGTAGTCTGCACAAGCAAGGCTTCACACGTCATCATTTCCAGGTTTTGCCCAAATGATGAATTTTGTTCCCATCATTCATGGAAGTGCAAAGCTAACAATCCTTTCTATATTCTTCATCCTAATTTCCTCCTTTTTCGGTTCGCTACTGCTTCCAAAAAATAGACAAAGGTGATGTGGTCTCACCACCACATCTCATTTCTCTTGAGAAGTTACTTTGACATATATAAGTTATATAATCTGTTTCAAAATTTAATAATTATTTTAAGGATCAAGTCTATTTTTAGACTGACAACATGGATTACACATGAAGCATGTTACTGTCATTCTGAGGAGGCTGCCCGGTGGACTCACAGATCTGAGATCGAGGGTTCGATCCCAGTTTCTGACCACAGTTGTAAAATGGAGGAATGAATTCTGATAATGTCAAGAAATAGTGGTTGAGGTTCCTGTGTCCGTATATATGCTCTAAATGTTTTATTTAAACGAAATTGCACATGGACATCGTTGGTCAAAAGAATTAATTAGTCGACTGATTTGCTAATGGCGGCCGTGCTGGCGAGCCACGTGACCAGGGTGCTGCCTCTAGAATTGCTTCAGCAGGACCAAAAGAAATGTCAAACACTTTGCATTGACTTCATTGCTACATTTCAGTTGTAAACTCCCTCATTCTTTGATGCCTAACACTGCGCTTTGGAAAGTGATGTCACAGAGAAACAATGATGGTTGTCACTTAGCCTTCTTTGAGGAGCTAGTGAGTTCGAGCCATTACATGATGACAACAACAAAAACAACAAGACAACAATGTACATTACGTCAGTCCTTCAGCCTGACCTCATCACGTCACACTTGGCTCGGCCAGCAGCAAAAAGCCCGACATGAATCAGACGGGTAGGTGTTGCCATAATTTGAAATATTAAATGCATGTGCACAATGTCAAGCGTGCAAAACCAATAGTGCAACAAGTAATTTATGATAATATTAGGCAAATTTGGCGGGATTGTTGGCAGTAAAGCTTTCAAATTAATATGGATATAGTTGCAATGCAGCTGGACGTAAAGAAACTGGAAAAAACAATCCCGACGTCCATAGCTTGATGTTTTTAACAACATCACACCACAAAGGAGGAGGTCTAATTTGCTTTGAGAGACACCCTAGTTGTCTTAAACATCCTCTAACATTTTGTTCATCCAGCTAATATTGATGATCATTAGTATGGTTTTAAAAATACTCGAAATTGACAAATATCCTCCCCCCCCCAAATCTGTAGATATTTAACACATTTCCACTCTTTGTCCACGCAGATGACTTAAAGATGTACAAAGGGGTGACACTGGGTGGAGTACATACCGTGGAGGATGTACTTGGCGAAGGTACCTTTGGCGTGGTGGTCAAATGTCGCAATACAGAGACAGACACTATGGTGGCCATCAAGGTTTTTAAGAACAAACAGAACTCTGTCAATGATGCCAAGGAAGAGATCTCCATCCTGAAGCAACTGTGGAGTCTGGATCCTGATAAGTGCAACATTGTCCGATGGGACGGCTTCTTCTTCCACAAGGAGAACATCTGCCTGAATTTTGAACTCTTGGATCAGAACCTGAGGGAGTTCATGCAAAATCACAGTGCACTTTCAGTCCAGCAACTGAGGCCCGTTGTCCACCAATTGGCTACGGCACTCTCCCACATGAGCAAGATGGGGCTCGTCCACGCTGACATCAAACCTGAGAACATCATGGTGGTGGACCGCCATCTTCAGCCTCTCAAAGTCAAGCTTGCCGACTTTGGCTTGGCCAAAAACGTGTTGGACATTGCACCAGGAGATTGCGTGCAGACATTGTGGTACCGAGCACCCGAAGTCATTCTGGGGATTCCATTCAATGAGACAGTGGACGTGTGGTCGCTGGGACTGGTTGCCGTGGAGCTTGCCACGGGCCAGCCGCTGTATCCCGGGAAGACAGAGTACGAAATTTTGAACTTTGTCACAAACACTCAGGGACAGCCGGCGGATTACGTGCTGGACCGCGGAAAGGAAGTGACCCAATATTTCCACAAAGAGTGCAATGGGGTACAGAGGTGGAGGCTCAAGTCACCCGAGCAGTTTGCCAAGGACACAGGATGCCAGCCCAAAGGTGGGAGATCACTCATACTCACCTCCCTGGATGAGTTGAAACTGGTTATGGTGGACGTCGTAGGACAAAAACGTACCGAGCAGCTCTTTGTCCGCCTTGTGAAAAAGATGTTGGACCTGGATCCCAATCTGAGGGTCAACTCCCAGAAGGTTCTGCTACACCCATTTTTCCATTGCTGCCTTTCTTGTAGCTGCCAGTCTGACAACTCCACGGACATAGTGTCTGATGCGGAGACCCAAGTAAACCCACGGGCGCAATCATCCGTCAGACACTCCTTTATTCCCGAAACACCCCTGACCCAAAATGATCCCGCCTCATTGGAGAATTTGAGGGACAATCCGGTTGGGTCTAAAACGCATGCAAAAAAGGGGACCTGCCTGGGAAGGTTGTCCAGAAAGATTGTAGCAGCCATACGGAAGATCACTTCAGTTTTTGCAAAGATCAAACTCTTTAACAACACGAACATTTCCTAACCATAAATTGTCATTTAACAGAGTAATATTACAACAAAAACACAAATATGGCTAAGTGGCTTTTGGAGAAGTTATAGTGTCTGCAGGTATTGGACTTGCAATGTGAACGGAATGTGGCCAACTGACATGCATGGTCAATGCAACGTGTTGCAGTCTTTGCGTAAATAAGTATTGGATTGGATTGGATAACTTTATTCATCCCGTATTCGGGAAATTTCATTTGGGTCCCTTTGGGTGGTCTTCGCTTATAGTTGTCTGGCAATTTTGAAGATTTTATGCCACCTGAGTCCATGTTTTTTTTTAACCCGATAGTCTCACATGCGGTCTCAAGAATGGAAAGTTATTTTACCTGCCTTTGTCCCCCATTGTTTAGAAGTAGAAGGATTTTCTCTGTTTTATTTGGTATTGTGACAGTCAAAATGCTCTAAATATTGTGAACTCTGCCTATTGTTCCTTTTGCCGAACAATGGTGATGTAGTTCATTCGTTTATAACATACAGGTTGCATTTTTGGGGATTTGCCTTTATACTGCAGAGGCATCGGATAAGTATACTATTTTCAATCATGTAAGAATGAATCTAGGTCTGATTTGAAAAATCGTTTCACACTGCATGAAAAAAAACAGGTGTCGCTTATTGACTAAGAAACTATTATTGGCTCGTGTGAACATAGCTTTGGATCCCTGCTTCCTGATTACTACCAATTGTCAGTGAATATTGATGAATTTTTTTGCAGGTAGCTTTTGATCATTGACAGTTTGAAAGCAAGTGCGAATGATTGTCTATGTGACTGATTGCCAGTATTTCCATAAACGCATTTGTTGGGCTACTACAAGCGCAATATGTGGGAGAAAAAAATGAAATAAAATAAAAAGAATGAGCAAATACTTTTTTGAGGCACTGTATAGAGAAGGTGGTGACAGTAAATGGTTGGATTTCAGTTGATGAATATAAATGCCCAGCAGTGAATTAATCCCTACCTATATAAGCCTGCATGCCTTTAATGTAAGGAGGTGCAGTGAGAACAGTGTTTAAATAATGACAAGGCGCGATAGGATTTTAATGAGCTGTGACGTGAAAATATATATTTTTGAAAGTGTTAAGCAAAATGAAGATGGCGAATGAGAAATCACTTGAACTCAGTGCTGTCATGTCAAATTTGCACCTGAAGATTCAGAAGCGAGCCGACGTCCCCGAGGGAGGGAAACCGATAAGGAAATCCTAAAAGTAGAAGGATTTTCTTTAAGCTCCACAGCAAAAGAGAGCAAATGAAGGGTGGAGGATGGTACAGAGCAGGCAATTTACTATTGAGCTCTCTCATCTTTCTTTACAGAAAAGGAAAAAGTCAGTTAATCTTCTAAAGGAATATTTAACATTCCTCCACTAGTTCCCGCTAAACAATGGCCATTTTTGAACATATACCACACAAAATGCTTACATTAACACTAAGAAATATTTTCTCTGTCTTATTTGGTATTGTGACAGTCAAATGCTCTAAATATTGGGAACTCTGTGAAGAATGTCCTCCTCTAGTCAAGAATTTAGCTGCCTTTTCTTTTCAGAGCATGTATTGGCTCTGCAAGACAAAGCTCCTGAGAGTTCAAAGAACTTCTTAAGACCATGACAATGACGTGAAGCAACTTTTCAATTAGTCTAAGCGAATGTTTTCCTAGCATGCAGCAAAAAGGTACATGCTGAGAACGTTCAAAGACAGGCCTTTCAATTGATGCGTCACTTCACTAACTGGAATTTATCACCACGTGGCAGTGAAGGACACCAATCGTTTCTGTTTTGTTGATGCAGCAGGAGCTTGAAAAGTTTCCCAGGTAACGGCAGCACGATTGCCTTGACAGGACAAAGCGCAGCACAAGTCAAGTGTAGTTTATTCATAAAGCTCTGAATCACCAAAACATCTCAAATGACTTTACAAACATATTTGACATTGAAATATTAAATGTTTTTTTTTTCAATGAGTAAATTTATTTTTCAATTCATTCACAACATACAGTTGTGGTCAAAAGTTTACATACACTTGTGAAGAACATAATGTCATGGCTCTTTTGAGTTTCCAGTTATTTCTACAACTCAGATTTTTCTCTGATAGAGTGATTGGAACAAAAAACATTCATGAAGTTTGGTTCTTTTATGACTTTATTATGGGTTAACAGAAAAAATGATCAAATCTGCTGGGTCAAAAATATACATACAGCAACACGAATTAGCAATTTTGGTGACTTAGAAAGTTGTGTCAGTGAAATGAAACCATTATTACTATTATTTCTCATGTATTGTACGAATCCTGTTTGCTCAAGTACAGTGAGAAGATTGCATATTAGTAACCACATTTGATGCTGGGAATTGCAAAAATACATCCTTTTCAAAGTGTGTGGTTAGCCATGATAACAAAGCTGACTTGTCTTCTTATTGATGATGAAGCAGAAGGGTTTTATCTTTTTTATTAATGACAAACCAACAGGACGAGATGTTAAATCTTCTCGTTGACGATAAAGTGAGAAAAGCAAGTGCAAAATGCTGATTGGTGCGTTTTGCCGCCTGAAAGCTGAGAAGTTAAGAAGGTTGAGACTCAGCCAGTTTCCAAACGAAATTCTTTTTTTCCGCTACTTTGTTCCTGCTATTTTGTTCCTGCTATTTTGTTCCTCTGAGAATCAGCAGTAGGCGAACAAAGACGTTTCTCTGAGCCAATTAGCTCAGAACGGTCACCGCTCCGATTTACCCCAGACTGGACATATGCCGCTGGTCTTCATGTGCTCTTTCACGCTTGATTTTCTTTGATGTCCTCAAAAAGTTGTTTTGGTTTTACAAGTCATTGTTAAGTTAAAAATTGCTTCTGAGTTCAGGACTCAAATCCACATTTTAATGTGGTTACTGCAAAATAAAGATGGAAATATCAATCTACTATTTTAAATTACTAAGTAATCTTAAAGTCTAAATTCATTTTATCTTGTTCATCTATTTTTTTCAATTTTGATAGTAGTTTAATTTTACCTTGTTTTCCCCACTAAATTTCTTTGCTTTTTTAAAAAGAAAATTCTACATTGACATTGAATGATATGATTTGAATTTATTTAAATTATTTGACATCACAAATTTTACACATTATTTTTTTTTATTTTTCTTGACCCTTTTTTAAAAATCTTTCCGTATTTTTAGAACATATTTCAAAAATATGCTTGTTTTTTTGCCCTAGACTCTAAATAAAATTGCCACTCCTCCGCTAATTTTGGACAGAGCGTAAGAATTAAATTTGGCAGCAATATTCTATATTTATAAGCATTTAAGGCTGTTTATTACATTAATTTAAAGTGGCGAAGTTCTATCCTTCCGTAATTAGTTGACTGATCTCAATAAAATTAGATGTATTCCAATGATGTACAGTGGTACCTCGTCATACGACCGTTCGTCATACGGAATGCTCGTCTTACGGGGGAAATTTCGATCGAATAATTCGCCCGTGATGCGGTCAAAATTTCATGATGCGACCAAGCCAGGTCGCCATGGCATTTTTTTGTTTTTGCATCTCTTTCGTGTAAAAAATATGTCTACGAGCACTGGTGGGCGGACTTTGCATTTCCACACGCGTTTTCCCCCCACTTGGTCTACATTTACATACCAGGTAAACAATACGTATTACAATGGATCGGCAAAGTTTTGCTAAGAAAAGGCGACCGTTGACAATGGACATGAAACGCGAAATAATTGAAAAACATGAGCGTGGGGTACGTGTTACCGAGCTCGCTCGGCAATACGAGAGGAATACGTCAACCATATCCTCCATCCTTAAGCAGAGGGACGCAATTAAGGAGAAGAGGCCGACCAAAGGACTATCTATCATTTCCCACCGGCGCAGTGACATTCACGACGAGATGGAGAACCTTCTTTTATTGTGGATAAAAGATAAACAATTAGCAGGAGATAGCCTGGCCGAGTCTACCATTTGTGAAAAAGCCAGCCGAATTTACATAGATTTGATATCAACGAAAGGAGAGCCTTCAACAACTTCACAAACATTTAAAGCGAGTCATGGCTGGTTCGAAACATTTAAAAAACGATCTGGAATACACTCTGTAATCCGACACGGAGAAGCGGCGAGTTGCAATTCGAAAGCTGCGGTGGAATTTATTAAGACATTTGCCTTGATTATCGCCCAGGAAAATTACACCCCCCAGCAAGTTTTCAACTGCGATGAAACTGGTCTTTTTTGGAAAAAATGCCCAGGCGGACAGGATTTAATCGACCTACAGGAGCGTGAACATTTGTTGCCGGAACTTAGTAGCGAGGAGGCGGTGGAATAGGCGGCTACAAAAGATATCAAAAACATGCTCGCGAAGTGGCAAGAGGTTTCGGATTTTATTGAAAAGACTCACCCTGACAAACTGGCAAGTGGTCGCGCATCATCGTATTATGATGACATTTGTATTCGACATTATCGAAATATTTTGAAGGGTAGACAAAAACAAACAACGCTTGATGCGTTTGTTTTGAAGACTTCCGCGGAGCGGCCAGGTGGTGTCAACCCGTAGAACTAAGTAAGGTAAAAAAGATTACAACTAATTTAGAATTTAGTTTTGTTTGAAGTTACATTAAAGGTTGAGTGTCTGTTTTTTTAGTTATCCAAGTTAATTTAAATTTGTTTGTTCGTTTAAGAGTGCAATGTTGCCGTGGAGAAAGTCACCCCGAACTGTCCCCCCCCCCCCCCCCCCCCCGCCTCCGCCTCCGTGTGTGTTGTTCTCTTCCCTCCGCGAAATGTGTCTAATTTTACTCCTATTAAACACATTATTACTATCAAACCACTCGTTATTTATTACTTTGTTAATAGATGGTGAATTATAAGAAATAAAACATGTTTTCCAATCCAATATCCTGTTTTTGGTGTTTTCTTCAGATAGTTGGAACGAATTAATTTGTTTCTCATTCATTTCAATGGGAAACTTTACCTCGAGTTACGAGAAACTTGTCATACGAGCTCAGTCCCGGAACGGATTAAGATCGTATGTCGAGGTACCACTGTATATGAAGTAATCCTCTGGGCCCAATATATATATTTATAGAGTTAAGAGTTAGCCACTGTCTTTAACAACTTTCCATCTATACTTCATACATATGTCTTAACCATAAATTTTTGGCTTTCAATCAATAGTCAAACATACCAGTTGTCAATTTTAAAAAATAATTTATCAATCTATATACTAGTTCTTAGTTATATTTAAATATATGTTCAATTTTATTTAGTCCTAAAATATTCATTTTCATTTTCCATCTGATTTTAACATACATTACTGTATATCAGGGGTGTCAGACTCGGGTTGGTTCGCGGGCCGCTTTAACGTCAACTTGATTTCACGTGGGCCGGACCATTTTAGATATAATATTTAGATTTTTTTTATAAATGGATTAAAAGAACTGGATTAAAAGCCCTGAATATTCAGTTTTTTATAGATCTAAAACAATGTTTATTTTAGCTTTTTTTAAATATATTTTTAGATTTTACAAAATGATTTTTAAACTAAAAACACAGAAAAAATGATTAAAAATTACAATTATTGATTTAAAAGGGGGAAAATCAGGAAATATAATATACATCTATACTCTTCATTTTAATTTGATCCTAAAACAGAAAGTCGGCACTCATAATTTACTTTCGCGGGCCACACAAAATGATGCGGCGGGCCAGATTTGGCCCCCGGGCCCCCACTTTGACACTTGTGCTGTATATCCTTAATATTCTAATCTCTGCAGGTTTTTTTCATTCTTATTTTACATCATGGGGAAAGCAAAAGTTCTAATCAGCCAAGCTATCGGGAACGTAATAGTGACTTTCATAGTTGTTCTTAACATTTGTGTGAAATTTCCAGGTACTATTTAAATTCTGCCATTTGGCAAATAGGGGTAATTATTTGGGAAAACGAGGAAAGGTTTAGGCTTTGTTTTTACATAGTGAACATAACCTTTGGTTCCTCATATGAATTTGATTGAATCCAAAGACTTCAAAAGTACTTTTTTCTTCAAGTGGGAGTCTGTGATGTGTTCAGGGAAAGTGGAGAAAGTGAAGTAGTATTTTCCTCTTTGTCTAAACCAGTGTTTGTGTGTTCTGCTGCATCAGGTGACGTGTGCATCGCTCAGTCACTGAAGATTCCTCGTGAGCCTAAACTAGGCGAGTTTGACAAGATGCTCCTACGTCTTCTAGAGACGCCCAACGCCCGCGCCGTCATCACCTTCGCCAATGAGGACGACATACGGTATGACTCCCGCCACACATGCGCAGTCACACACACTTCAAAATAGTACCCGGACATTTCGTCGACGGACATTTCGTCGATGGACAATTTCCGTTTTATTTATTTCCTTTTATTTTAATGCCAAAGTTCCTTTAAAAAATCTGATGTAAAAACTCTCTCTCATGATTATAATTTTGAGAGAGAGAGATTACCTGGTTGATAATAATTATTTATGCAACAAAACAATCGTTCGCGAGGTTGAGGTTAGGCTAACCCTAACCCTAATCTTAACCACTAACCTTAACTACTATCCCCTAACCCTAATTCTAACCACTAACCTTATGAATTGTCCGTCGACGAAATGTCCGGCGACGAAACGCCGGCGACGAAATGTCCGGTCGACGAACTGTCCGGCGACAAATTGTCCGTCGACGAAACGTCCGATCACGTTCAAAATTAGGCACACTTTGAAAATGTTTGAAAATTAGATGTGTTTCAGTGCCCTCACGGGTGAGCATGGCGCTATTTTACCATATGTTTAAGCATCATTCTAAGTATGTATATCCATATGCAATGTTCATTTTCAAAAACAGATATCTCCATTTTTATGACTTTAAAAAAAAACTTTGTTTCGTCTAATTAGCCGTCCGTCTCTGTCCCCACTAGTCGCATCCTGGGCGCGGCTAAGCGAAACAACCTTACGGGTCACTTCCTGTGGGTGGGCTCCGACAGCTGGGGCTCCAAAATCTCACCGGTACTGCACCAGGAGGTTGTGGCCGAGGGTGCCGTCACCATCCTGCCTAAGCGGGCGTCTGTCGACGGTCAGGACATAAACTACTAAAAATTACGAAAAATCTGAGAAGAAAGGTCGCCCCGGTGGTGACTGTCCAGTTTTGTTTTCATCACAGCGTTTGATCGATACTTCAAGAGCCGCTCACTGGCCAACAATCGGCGAAATGTTTGGTTCGCCGAATTCTGGGAGGAAAATTTTGGCTGCAAACTGGGGACGCATGGCAAAAGAACAGGAGCACCCAAAAAGTGTACAGGTGAGTGAACACATCAGTTGATCCCTCACATGGCCTGGTGGAATACAATTGTCAACAATGGGGCAAAAAATTCAGAATGTAATGTTTTTAAAATTTTCAAATATGTACAAAACACTTGGGTTGCCAATTGAAAAAGTACACTTGGGAAAAAAAAAACATTAACCGAAAAAAGGAATAAAGAAATACATCGGCAAATTGGTTAGTAAAATAATTTGTTTTTAAAATAATTTAGCAAATGGTTATTTTGACTGTTATATATTTGTGGTATTTGAATGTATAGTATGGTAGAAATGGCATTTAAAAAAAGATGATTTGCCTTGAAACATGCAAAAAGAGGCCCACTAATTATGCGATCAATTAGTTACTATCATATTTAATGTGCTCTGTTTTTTAATTCCATCTCTTCATTTTCATTATCTTACTTTTGTTGCCTTTTGATAGAATTTGTTTGGGCTTCTTGTGCTTGAATTGTGCGGGATGGAGGAAAATTGTCCGTCAACTTTATTCCAACAGGCCTGGAGAAAGTGGGTCGTGACTCTGCATATGAGCAGGAGGGAAAAGTCCAGTTTGTGATGGACGCTGTGTACGCCATGGCGCATGCTCTGGACCGTCTTCAGCGGCAGCTGTGTGCCGGCCACCCGGGTCTCTGTCCACGGATGGCTAACGTTGATGGCAAGGAGTTGCTGGCGCACATTCGTGCTGTCAATTTCAACGGTAAGACACAACTATGCATTATTTTCAGGAGAATATATGGACTAGTGGTTAACATGTTTGTCTTGAAGTTAGAGATGCTGCTCGCTCAGGGCGTTGACATCGTACCTAGGGCTACCTTAAACGTGCTCTGACTGGCCAGATGCAAGTAGCCTTGATACATGTGTTCGTAGCATTTACCATGTCAGCACATCCCAAAAGTTGTTAAGGCTGATCGAAGGTCTTGCGGTCGATTGTTAAAGTATCAGCCTTAATACCTGCACAATGTGTATCTCATGCTATTATTGGAGCCAGAGACTTGGTGAACATATTCCTGGTTGTGCGTTATTTTCCTTTTGAATTTGTCTAGGTGCAGGCAACACCCTCGCTTTCGGAACACAGAAAGGAAATGATTGTACATTTGTGATTATGAAATAAAACAAAATTCCGCTTTTCTTTTTTTCTTTTTATTTCTTGTTTGAAAGTGACAACTATTGCAGTAATATGAAACATCGAAAAAAAACCGAGATATTTCGCCATTAGAAGCAATTTGGCCGCCACAACATCTTAAACTTGTAAGAAAATTGTAATTTCTGTCATTAAAAAGAATTCTCATTAAGATAGACTTATTTCTTTTTTAAATTGAATAATTTGATATTTTGCATTTACAAAGACAGGTATATTGACTTCCTTTTGATATTGACCCTAATAATGTGCTTTTGATTCATACATTATCTCAGAAATACCACGTGCGATGATTTTTATTAAGATTTTCACTTCAAAATAACACATTTGTACTCCTTATTAAAACCATGAATATGGAGGTGAAAATTATGAAGCATGGCATGGCTTATACGCGAGAAATTGTAAAATTCAACGATTTTAAGGCAATTTTGAAACCGCGGCTTATACAGGGGCGGCTTATATGCGAGTAAATACGGTGTTTATTTTTTTATAAGCGTTTTTCTACTCCCGATAATCAAACCGTTCAAACAGCGCATTTAAGGCTTCCCCGGCGTTGCATGGCTGGCTAGGGTTCATCAAAGCGTTGAAGCGAACTAGAGCGAACGTTCTTCTTCTGTGCCACTAGACTGGGCGCGCTACTTACCCATCATGCTTTGCAAACAAACTAACAGAGGGCCGCCTGACGCTAATGGCTTATTGCTACTTCATCCATGCTGCTCGCCCATGTGTTTATTTCTAGAGAGGCATGCAGGGGTGTGCTCCAGTTGACCGCTAATGTTCGCACATTAGTTTGCGGTCGAGTTCCACGATGTGATTGTGTTGGACAGCTAACCGGGAGGCAGTAAAACGAAGAATCGTCTTTTTTTTCTTGTTGACTAGGGACAAGAAGTCCAAGCATAAATGCATATATTTGAGCATGTTGCTAAGGAAGCAGGAAACGCGCAGTAACGTACACATTTTTGGCAGAATTTTTTTTTTTTAGAGTAAGAGAAGGAAATTAGAATATGTCACATTTTTTACCTTCGCAATGCAGAAATATTATTTGGGTAAAATTCCTACGGCTCTATCAGATTTTTAGAAAAAATATTTCAAACATTGTTATCTCAGCTCAATATGAGAGGGTTGTTAGATGCATTTCTGGTAAAACATCTTTTTTTTGGTATTTGTTTTACCTACCAAGCCTAATTGTTGAATTTAGGACATCATTTATTTAAATGAGTTCTCAGCAGAAATTCCAACTGCTTTTTTCATGATTATTTTTTAAATACATTTATTCATCTTTCGTACCACTTAGTTTTTAAATACAGCCCAAATAGAGATGTCAAATTTGTGACATAGACAATGTTTACATTAATATCTATTGTCCCTTTATTAAATAAATCATACTCAAACTCAAATTACTGCAGCTTATTTCGTGAAAAATATTTGTATTTATATTTATTTTTTACTCTAGCTCAGTGCAAAAGATTGTTTGTCCACTTGGTAAGTATCCCTCCCTGCAGCTCCCTTGAGAGCGTCCTCTCAGCATTTTAATGGTAAAAGCTCCAGTTTATTTTATGACCTTATGGTTGACCGGAATGCTGGACAATGTTGTGTATAAATGAATTATTGAACTCTGATGTTTAATGTAACATCCAATGTACATGACGTGACATATACCACAAGTTGAACACATTAAAGCAGCACGTATGACTTTAACGTTAATGAAGGCACCTTCGAGGTCAATGGAGTAGGCTTTGATTTATTTATAAATCAAATGATGTTTTCCATTTTGCATTTTAGTAACATAAAGAGTCTCAGGGTGCCATCATAATCCCCAGTTCGCATCTCAACAGCTTTGTCTTTCCACATTATTTTACCTGTCTTGTATTTGTGAGAAAATCTGCTTGTTTGTTTGTCACTGCTCAACTATAGCAGTCACTTGACTTCCTTGATCTCCATGACCTTCCCTGATTTGGGGGTAATGCCACTGCACTTTTGATTTAAAGCGATGTTGAGGTCCTTGTAGCCAAATTTGTTGAGGAGGAACAAAATTATTGTGTGTGCCTGCTGTGAGCTCGTGTGCATCCAACATATATCAGCTATCGTAGATTGGCAGCGTTAAAGTTTTTATTCATTCATTCATTTTCTGAACTGCTTATCGTCATTCCCCATTCTTGCTCTTTTTTGGCGTGCATGCACGCAACACACTGATAACTTTGCCCCTTCCAGCTTAGTCTTCGTAGGCCTCTAAGTTCAAAGATCTTGTGTTTTCCATTTCATATCGCTCACGTTCACAGCTTTAAAATACTGTTCTTTTTTTGGTCATCTGTTCTAATTTACTTCCTGTCATGACAGGAAGTGCTGGCACACCGGTGATGTTCAATGAGAACGGAGACGCTCCCGGGCGCTATGATATTTTCCAGTACCAGATCAGTGAGCATTCGGGGCCAGAATATAAGGTCATCGGGCAGTGGACCAATCAACTGCACCTCAATGTAAGATCTGTCTTTTTTATCACCATCATCCAGTTATTCAATTTCTTTTCGGGAGCAAAATCATTTCAAATTTGAACATTTGTCTCTTTTTACAAAATCCTGTGATATAGCAAAAAATCATTCATCTTCTTAACTGCTTATCCTCACAAGAGTCACATAGGGTGCTGGTCACTTCGAACCGGAGGCGCGGGACAGCCTGAATCGTGAAGAAGGACAACCATTCACACCCACACTCACATTCATACCTAGGGGCAATTTAGAGTGTCCAATCAGCCTACCATGCATGTTTTTGGAATGTGGGAGGAAACCATAGTACCTGGAGAAAACCCACGCAGGCCCGAGAAGAACATGCAAACTCCACACAGATAGAGTGACCTGGATTTGAACCCCGGACCCCCAGAACTGAGGCCAACGCGCTAGACACTCCGATATTGCAAAAATGCACTATAAAATAACATCATAAGCTATTAAGTCAACGGGGGACAAATTCATTCACACAATTGAGTTTTCACAAGACATCTTAACAGGGTGGAATCTCTTGAATGGCTTACTAAGTAACATTGTCGCTCCCCCGACAGATATCTGCGCTGAAGTTTGACTCAGTGGGCAGTGTCTCACCCCCTGCTTCGTCGTGCAGCGTGCCATGTGGGCCAGGCGAGCGCAAGAAAATCGTGAAGGGCGTTCCGTGCTGCTGGCACTGTGAGCGCTGCGAAGGCTACCATTTCCTTGCTAGCCAGTTCTCCTGCCAGCTTTGCCCGTACGAACAGCGGCCCAACTGGAACAGTAGCAGTTGTCAGCCAATCCCAGTCATTCAGCTGGAGTGGTACTCACCCTGGGCACTGGTGCCCGTCCTCATTGCCGTCCTGGGTATCTCCGCCACTGCCTTCGTGATGGCTACCTTCATACGCTACAATGACACGCCCATTGTGCGGGCGTCTGGGCGGGAGATGAGCTACGTGCTCCTGACGGGCATCTTTTTGTGCTACGTGGCAACCTTCCCAATGATGGCCCCGCCAGGTGTCGCCGTGTGCTCCCTTCGCCGGATTTTCCTGGGTCTTGGCTTGTGCTTCAGTTATGCGGCTCTGCTTACCAAAACAAACCGCATCCACCGTATCTTCGCCCAGGGCAAGACGGCAGTGGCTGCACCCCGTTTCATCTCACCGACCTCGCAACTGGTGATCACATTTTCCTTGGTGGGTGTGCAGCTGGTAGGAGTGCTGGCGTGGTTCGCGGCCGAGCCGCCGCACGCCCTGGTGGACTACAGCGAGCAGCGTACGGCTGACCCCCAGCACGCGAGGGGGGTGCTCAAGTGTGACATTTCGGACCTGGCACTCATCTGCTCACTGGGCTACAGCATTCTGCTGATGGTCACGTGCACAGTGTATGCCATCAAGACACGGGGCGTCCCGGAGACGTTCAATGAGGCCAAGCCCATCGGCTTTACCATGTACACGACCTGCATCATCTGGCTCGCCTTCATACCCATTTTCTTCGGCACAGCGCAGTCGGCTGAGCGGGTGAGTGTATCATCTGGGGAAAAAGTTTAAAAAAATCTTTATTGGATTGGATAACTTTATTCATCCCGTATTCGGGAAATTTCGTTGTCACAGTAGCAAGGGGGTGAGGGAAATGGAAAATTAATGGAAAATAATAATAATAATGAAAAATGTAATGAATTTCCTTCATTCCTTTATTATTAATTGGTACATTCACTGCTCCACACAGTGATTTGATCTATTCATAAAGTGATATAGTTAAACCTCAATTCAACCGACACCAAAATAATGGCATTACAGTGGTACCTCGAGATACGAGCTTAATTCGTTCCGGGACTGAGCTCGTATGTCGATCTTCTCGTAACTCGAACGAACGTTTCGCATTGAAATGAACTAAAAACAAATTAATTTGTTCCAACCCTCTGAAAAAACACCAAAAAGAGGATATTGGATTGGAAAAAAAAGTTTTATTTATTCTAATTCGCCATCTATTAACAAAGTAACACAACAAAAAAGTGATTAAATCTAACTCAGTATGAAGAAAAACATGTCTCAAAACTTTGATTGCAGGTCCATTTATCCATCCAGACATTGATACAGCTGCCTAAACCTCCAGTGATTGATCCAGATAGTATTCCACATATCTGGGTATTCATCCATTATTCAGTCATCCAGTGACTGTTCCATCTTGTGATACGTGTACCAAGTGATCCATCCATTCATCCACACATTCTGTGATTCATAAATCCATGCATTCACCCACTCAAACATCCATTAGTCTTACAGCGGGTGTTCCAGCATTACACTCAACATTTACCCATTAGTGGATCCAACACTTTACCTTCATCCATCAATCGACCTGGCCTGTGCATGTAGTATTCAGTAATGAATTCATCCATCCACTCAGTAATCCAGTGATACCTTTGTCAAATGTAAAGGCATAAGGTCCTAACATGACCCCTTACACGCCCCCTTCCTCAGATGTACATCCAGACGGCCACACTGACCGTGTCGCTTAGCCTCAGTGCCTCTGTGTCGCTGGGGATGCTCTACGTGCCGAAGGTCTACATCATCATCTTCCACCCGGAGCAGAACGTCCCCAGGCGCAAACGCAGCTTCAAAGCCGTCGTCACCGCGGCCACAATGACCAATAAACTGTCACAGTTGGCAGCTGAACGACCCAATGGCGAAGTGAAGACCGAGCTGTTTCAAGGCGTAGAGGCAGGAGGTTAGTATGGGTTCTCGTCCGGTAACAATTACTTCTTATTTTAGCAAAACAAATGCAAAAAGATTGTTTTGAGAACAGAATGTTGCCTCGCCAATCAAGAACTTGCATTTTAAAGTACAGGACTTTAAGGTTAACTTTCCTTAAACATTACATAGATTCAAGACCGCTGTTTAGCCTTAATAGTCCTTCAGAGTGAACTGAGCGTAGTTAATGTTCTTCTCAATGGCATCATATCACTTTGCAGTTTTACAGACATCATTTCTACTGGTTGAAGTTCTTTCATGCCCTTTTCCTTTCTGCAGTCTTACCAACAAAAACCACCTACGTCAGCTACACCAACCACGACATCTGAACCAAACTCAAATAAAATTTATGGGACCATCTCCAGCCAGAATACGGAAAGTTACCATAACTTAGGTCTACTGTGAAAAGCGAAAACAAACATGAGTCAAAATCCAGGCGAGTCACAAGAGAAAATTGTCTGAGAAGATAAAAAAAAAGGAGAATTTTTTTTGGAGACCAATTGTATTTGATGTTATGGTCATTGTGAGTGGAAAAATTGTGTTATTAGATTTTGGAATCTTGTCCCACTTTTTGTCTGTATGTTCTGATGAATCTGTTGTTGTTGTGGAACATGTACAAATGGAAATGAAGTGAAGCATGCTGAGTTTTCTACAATTGATTTCGATTTCTAATTAAAAGGGAAAATACAACATTTGTTTCTTACTACACTTCAACCATACTAAAGTGAACCAGTTTCTCTCTCCAAGCACTGAGCAATCAATATAATGTGCCACAGCTTTGCCCATCTAAGGAAAGTATTCATGTAATGATGTGATCTTGTCTACAAATGATCAAATTTTAATAATAAGCTAGCTCTGCAAAAGCATGACAACAATCCTGATTCTTTGACTCAGGCGTGTTGGAGGATGGAGACCTAGAAAACAGGCTGGATATGTCCCCTTGAGGCCTGGACTCTGGGACCCCTGATTTAAATCAAGACAGCAAGGTGGTCGACTGACCTCATGGGCGAAGTTGCTCGCAAAAACTGAGGAACAGGAGACGATCAACATTGAGACCGTAGGAAGTAAAATGCAAATACAATTTTCTGTTAAGGCAGAGTGTTATCATAACAAACTTCACATAAAAAGTGATCAGATCAGGCTGACGTGTCAGCAGCACTATTGCTGTGAACGTTGATATTCCTCTTCACCACCCAGGGAGAGATCAATTGCTTTCTTCAATGGTCCTAACAGCCAGTAATCAATCCACCCATTGTGCTTTCATGGACTTAGCATCCCTCAATTGATGGATCAAGTTTTCCATTTATCGAATTATCAGTGTAGTATATCACCGTCTAGCCAGTCTCACACATTTTCCTGTGAACAGCATTACCGGATAGCCTTTCAGTCCTCATGCCATCGAATGATCTACTCCCCAAGTGATCCACCCAGCAAGAATTCTAGACAGAGATCCACTTCTGTTTAAAGATAATGACTTTACATCCCAACAGCGAGAGCGGCAAGCAGCTGGACTTGACCTTAAACAGAGCCAGCGGGAAGTTGGGCGTGCTGCGGGTCCCATTACAGATGAGGAGGAGTGACCAATCTATACAGTCGATTTTGGTGGTGGAACAGGAGCGCCAGATCAATACACTCTGCCAGCGTGAGCTCTCAATGCTTGTAATGAATATTTCTGCATCTCCTGGCAGCACTGATGAAGCTTTGCTTCTTCATGACTTGATTTCCCCTGACTCGGCTCCCATTGCTCGTACCGGAGAAGAAAAGCTCTTGCAGCCATGGAAGTGAAACCACATTCTAGACAAGAAAATTGTAAGTGAAGAGTGCAAAGTTAACGGTTATCTTGGTTGAGATGTTCTTTCTTAAAGACACCGTCAAGTGAACTCAGAGCTAAATGCATCAAACAATAGCTGTTTGAGTTTGATTTATTTCATAAGCGACAGCACATATTAATGCACATATTCATATTCATGTTAACATGAACATATATATGTAAATATGTAAGATTGTAGCCGAGAGCTAATTTACATCTTGTGCAGGTGGAAGGTAAACGATGACACATACTTACATACATACTCACGCGCACACACACACACTCACAAGTAGCACAGTTTTAGTCAGCGTTGTGATCGCAATTTTTCTAACAGCCAGGCTTTAAGATGATTGGCGAAGAGATTCAGAGACGGGAGTTCACGTATGGTAATTGGTATTGAGTTCCAGGTATGTGAGGCACGGACAGAGAAGGTACTTTGGCTGAATGCACTCTTTTTGAAGGGAACTACACAGTCACCTCTAGAGCCAGCCCTTGTTGATGTGTTGGAACTTTTTTTTTCACAAAATCTTGCAGTGGAGGAGGACCTAATGATGGAAGATTTTGTAAAGGTGGCATCTTCATATTTAACAGTATTGTTCCAGTTCAGGTGTTCGTGTTTTTGAAAATAGTTGCTGAATATAAGTAGGAATGAAAACTTTGTAGTACTCGGTTATGGAGATAATAGCCCTAAAATGTTTTCAAAAGACCCTAAAAGAGCAAATTCAAATGTGTTCGAAGATTCCATCATTTTGTCGATGCTTAAAACTTATCATATCAGATGTTCTGAAGGAAAAGACTAAATCTTTTCTTTATTGATGTCGAAACGACAAGAACACTGAGATTTATGACTCGAGATACCACAACACCACATTGGATTAGGCTTCACCCAGCATTTGGGGATTCGTTGCATTCTTAATTTTATAATAATAATAATAATCGGACATAGGCCCTGTCGTCATTATCACAACACAAAAGGCAACTTGTCATCACACGCAGAACTGCGTGTGACGAAATTGATGGTGCTTCTCCATAAGCCACGTTTAATCGGCAAAAGACCTAATAGTATAGGTTACGGACTTGTAATTTGTCATTCCGCTGTTGAGGATACAGGTCGCCTATGGCACTATCTAAAATTTAAAAGCTGAGTTGCTGCTTATTATTGAAGGACAGGCTGTTCTCAGTCAAATCTGTGGATTACCTGACAGTTATCAGCGAAACTGCAAACTGAACAACCAAGCCTTGGTGTCATTCTATACCACCATCATCTCCCAAGGTGATATGCTATGACATGTTTTATGTTATGAAAGATTCACTTTCACTTCTCATTTCAGCATTGTATTGTCACTTAACCTGGAATTATTCAACTTCTATACCGCTTATCCCAGGGGTGTCAGACTCAGGTTGGTTCATGGGCCGCGTTAACGTCAACTCGATCTCATGTGGGCCGGACCATTTTAGATATAATATTTAGATTTTTTTATTTATAAATGGATTAAAAGAACTGGATTAAAAGCCCTGAATATTCAGTTTTTTATAGATCTAAAACAATGTTTATTTTAGCTTTTTTAAAATATATTTTTAGATTTTACAAAATGATTTTTGAACTAAAAACACAGAAAAAATGGATTAAAAATTTACAATTATTGATTTAAAAGGGGGAAAATCAGGAAATGTAATATACATCTATAATAAAAATTTAATTTCATCCTAAAACAGAAAGTCGGCACTCATGATTTACTTTCCCGGGCCACACAAAATGATGCGGCAGGCCAGATTTGGCCCCCGGGCCGCTTATCCTATATGTATACGCACATGTTTCACTATACCAAATAGGTCTATATTTTTTGTACTTATCGCTAGTAAAAATGTGTGTGGGGGCTATCTTGGGGAAGCTATCAGCTTGTGTGTGACTATTCTTAATTGGGCCACGGGCACGGGCCTCAGGAGGGCTGCAGGCTTCAGACACGGTGGCTGTCTGTCTCACAGTTCAGCGGACTCCTAGTGCGAGAAGAAAGGGGCCCCTTCCACATATATGGTCTATTTTTAGACACATTTTCTTTACACGCATACACCTGTATATAGTCTCAGCATACAGTGGTATCTTTCCTGCGCCATGACCCAACTGATGACACACAAATGCTGTTCTGTTCAATTATTTAGTGTTAGGTTGTTGTGTGTGTGAGCACGTGTTTAAAACTGAACTGTGTAAAATCTGACACACAAAATTAACAGAATGGCTCTTGTTTGGTTTAAAAAAACATTTTTAAGTACAGACGCTCCCCTACTTACGAACGCAATTGGTTCCGAGCGATTGTTCATAAGTTGAATTTGTTTGTAAGTTGATTCAGTGCTATATTTTGTATTATAATTTATGTTTAAGGCCGATATAAGTATATTGAAGGTTTATATAAGTGCATTTGTATGTTTAAGGCTTGTATAAGTAACACGCATTGGTTTGTACTGAAAATTTTTTTTTAATAAAATGGAGAGAATATGTACAGTACTGTAGAGAGAGAGAGAGATTTATGTATTAGAAACTGGCCAAAAGAAGCGACCTAATGACAATTGCACAGTTTTCTTCTTTTTTTTCATCATAAATGATGCAGTAGCACTGTATGGCATCATTCAATTGATTTGCAAACTTTGTGCAACGTTCAATATTTGGGTCCTGCTGCTCGATCTTTCTGTTTATAAATGGTACTGAATGTGCAACGCTCACCACTCTCACGCGCATCAAGCTTCGTTATTATTGCCACTCGTTTCAAATGAAATGGCTTGCCTCTTCCTTGCAACTCCCTCAATAGAAGCCTTTAGCTTTTTACCAACCATATTCAATATTGGATGCATGAGATATTTAATGATACAAATGAAAAAGGTTCTTTGCACACTGGAGATACATTCACGCACTTCCGCATTGCAACGAAGAAGAAGGTAGATGCTGGGTGAGCTGAGCTCTCACAGCGCCAGGCGTCGGTATTAGCGGCGGAAAGAAGTACTACTCCGAAAAAGGCGAAATACAAAATTGGACTTGCGAACATTTTTGGACTTAAACGCAATTTGCAGACATGTTCGTATGTACCGTTGTTCGTAAGTTGAATGTTCGTAAGTAGGGGAGCGTCTGTACTTAAGATTTTTTTTCTTGAAAAAAGGGAGGCAGAGGTAGAAAGAGCAGAATTGTAATCTTTTTTTTAAATTTGTTGAAAAATAAATCAATATAATGAATTCGCTGGTTAATAGTGGAGAAAAAAAATCAATAAAGCCCAAATTTACAAGAAATATGCAACATTGTTTTAAGCTGCCATTTTAAATGCCAGAAGTGTTTCAGTCAATCAGATGCGAGTATCTCAGCCCGCATCGCTCGTGACGTCAGATGATGTCAAATGCACCCAATATTTCTCACGCTATTGAAATGGCAATGCTGTTTGCCATACTTTGATTTGGTGTGGCCATCTGCCGCTCGCGGGCTGTTGCTCTACAGCTGTGCTACCACTCAGTTGTGTAGTGTAGAGTAATTGTTTTATGCACAGATGCTATTTGGAAAAATGACAAAAAACGGAGAAGGCAGTTTTAATAAAGCTTGTAGCTGGACCATTGTAAACACATTACAAGGAAGGCAACGTGCAGAAGGAAAAGCGATCTAGAATGGAAAAATGAAGGTGGCACATGAAGAGATATTGTAACTTTACTCAGTGGTTTACATGGTCATTTAAAACAAAAAGATTACAGTTTTTTTGAGGCAAAAAGAAAATGTTTGCCAAGAAGGAAATACAACAATGTTGATTTCCTCAAAAGGTATGAAGAGAGCTGCAAAAGGTACTTATGTGGGCATTTTCCCCAGCAAATTGACTTATTTCTTATATTTTAAAAATGGGTGTGTGTATGTGAGAGATGAGATAGGGAGAGAACATGCGTGTGTGAAATAAGCAGATGGTGACACAGTCTGTTCCCAAGAAAGTTTTCAAACGTTCCATCATTTTGGAGCCCAGCAATGATTAGGAGAATGTCTGAGGCCAGAAACTTCTTCTATCACATTCTTTTTCCTTGTTTTTTCCAATCATAATCATCTTTTTTTGTTAGCATATTTTTGGTCTCGGCACATTTATCTTGTCTGCCATCTTTTAACAATCAATGCATTCTTATGCCTTCTTTTGTCACCCTTGTCTATTTTTCCTTTTACATTGTTTGCCTTAGCATATTTTTCATATTTTTACCACATTCTTTGTGAATTGTCAAAAAATGTATATTGTTTGACCGTCCAAACACGTGACCGGACGTTTGGTCCCCGGACGTTTGGTCCCCGGACGTTTGGTCGACCGGACCGTTTGGTAGAACGGACGTTTGGTAGAATGGACGTTTGGTCGCCGGGTTCGCTCGTTGTCAAATTATGACAGAGTTTACTGTTGATATTTTGATATTAGATATTTAGATATTAAACTCACTCTCTCTCTCTCTCTCATGATTATAATTTTGAGAGCTGGTTTCAACAGTAACAACCCGGCGACCAAACGTCTGTTCTACCAAACATCCGTTCTACCAAACGTCCGTTCTACCAAACGTCCGGTCGACCAAACGTCCGGTCGACCAAACGCCCGGTCGACCAAACGTCCGGGGACCAAATGTCTTTCGACCAAACGTCCGAGTACCGTCCAAACATGGCTTTTTTCTTTCTTTCCATGGCTACTTGCCTTCATTGTGTACAAGCATTGTTTATTCATTCAACATATTTATTTGAAATTGTCCAAGGTATTGCTTTGTTCTTTTTATTTACCCTTTTTTCATTATGAAGATGCTTGTGCCTGGCAAACACTCGGGAAGTTTTCATGCCAGCTTGACAAATGTGTTCAATTTACAGATATTGTGTCAAATTTGTCTGGTGGCTGGGAGTGGGCGGTGGCTGCTTGCAAAGCATCGTGATGCAAATGCAGATCTTCCCACGCTAATACTGCTAAACAGGTGCAGGGGAAAAAACAAAACATGGAGAACAAATTATTAAAGTGAAATACTGCTGTGTTTGGTCTCTTTGATTATTGGCTTTATATTGTGGCACCTTTCAAATAAGTATCCTTATCATGCGTGGTAGTATAACAATACAAAAGGTGCAATTGGCAAAATCAATTTGTCTCATTTTTAGGGTCCGTCACAATGCCACTTATTTTGTTTGTCTTCTTTTTAGGAAGGTTGGAATTCAGTTACTTAGTTTCTTCTGTGGAAAATTCAACCTCAATAACTTGAATTCTCCTTAGAAAAGTGTAGTCCTAGCAGTAAATTTTTGAGGAATGAGCAACATTAACTGTTTTCTGTTCATAAAAATGCAACATATTGTCAATCTTTTTAGGAACAGCTCAAAATTAGCAGTTTGTCACC
This sequence comes from Stigmatopora argus, assembly GCF_051989625.1. Lineage (NCBI taxonomy): Eukaryota > Metazoa > Chordata > Actinopteri > Syngnathiformes > Syngnathidae > Stigmatopora > Stigmatopora argus. The sequence continues at coordinate 9,921,521 of NC_135389.1, read as the reverse complement.
ATTTTAGGGAAGTGCGACATCAATAGTTTATTTTGTGGAAAAGATCCATCACTTTTTGTCTTTCTGGCAAGAGCCTCAAACTCAAACTGTTCATAGTGATAAAGGACCAATCAGCACATTTCTAAGGATGCTATCTATTGTTTTCTTTAATCACGGTTGTGTGACAACTTGACAGCTTCCACCACTGTCCAACACGACCATTTTCGTCAACGTCTTATTATGTCTTATGTCTGTATTATTATCAGGGCGCCTGCCAAACAGCTGATGATTTTGTATTTATTTTTACAGCAGGCAGCTATGTAATTTTTTTGCCCATATATTTTGCCACCATCCATTTTTTCTTAAACCCGTTAAACTGACCTGTTTTGAGTGTTATTTCTTCTCCTGACGGTCAGGAAAGTGAAAAATCGCAGTAATGTATAACTGGGGAATAAACAGCACTCATTAGCCTGAAAAATAATAAACCTTGTTGTCATGTTTTTGTTGCTGTTTATTAGTCAGCCTTGTCAAATGTACCTTTGCACATTGGGGAGTGTGTTGAGTTCCTGCACAGGACATCTGGGTGGATACAGGAGCCTCGTTTAATCCACAATGACAGATTTGGAACGGTGACATTGTACTTCTTTTTCCAACAGTAAATCTTTCTGTTTTTGCTGCAAATCATCATCTGTTTGTCAACATGAAAGTTAGGTTGGTAAATGACTTGAAATGTTCTTTGATGTTTAGAAAATTGTTGTCCTCAAACACTCATTTGTCTTGGATGTTTAAATCCTATTAAACCCATAGATTAGATCTATTTGCACTTCTCCGCTTGATTGAAGGAGAATGTTGCCTGAAATGTGTAATTTGGAAACCATATTTATGGGGAGGATGACATACTAATTTAGAGAGAACAATTCCAAAGCCAGGATGATTACAATTTTTTTTAATGAAATACAATATATTAACAATATTACACAAATGGAAGTTTTTTTGATGGAAGCTTTTTTTGGGGAAGTAACAGAGAAACTTGAGGGACGACTGAGGTGATGAAATAATTATTGCAGTACCCCAAAAATAGACATTGTTTAATAATAAACATGGTAGGCTGCTTGATGCTCCCTTATTACAGCAGTCTCCTACTTTCCCTTTTCCCCACATGAAGAAATATTTTAATGACTAAGCATAAAAAGGTTGAATAATTGACTAATCATTATCCCTTTATAGGGCACTCATTTGCTGCAATTGACGGCACTGGATATCCAATCCATTTTGAAGTTGGAGGTTGAGAGTAAATTATCAAATTTCTTAACTTTTTAATACTCAAGTCAGATTGTGACTTTTACTTTAACTTTACAGGGCACTTATTTAACTCATTTGCTGATGTCTAAGCCATTTAGTCTGTGAGAACGTTCATTCATTCACCCTTCCCAGTCGAAATGGATTGGACGTCTAGCGCCGTCAATGGCACTCAAACTTGAGCATTTGTACCCAGTTTTCGTGGTTTCAAAAAATTGGATGTCTATCGCAATCAATGGCATGCAATGAGTTCAATACCTCCGCGAAAAAATGTCATTTTGAATCTTTCTTGGGGCTGTTTTTATTCTATTCATTTAGCATTCAATTAACTTACTAATGTTTCTAGTGTTATTTATAAAGATAATAACAATTGTTTTTATTCAAGTTTCTTTAAATAGTCATTTATAAAGAGGCAAAGATCGTAAGTGTCAACCTTTGAATAGCCTTCCATAAGTAGTGAACACTTGGGCTCCGTCCGAATTGTTCACAAAAATCTGAGAGTTCTTTATTGTTGTCTTTGTCCTCGCAATAAACTGGCTACACTGAATAGTCTCTGATGTAAAACGCTGCTATTTCGTCGGTCTTTCTCTCCTGCCATGTTGGTTGTCCTCTGGGAAATGTTGAGGAGTGTCTCATCAGATGTAAAGCTTTGCTGATGCAGTCACCAGATCATTCCAGGGACTCAGATTCCAGCACTATCAATTATTAATCATGTTGGAATTAGAGACTGCCTTCAGACCTTTTTTTAGGGATTACGAACAGAAATAAACGAGCAGCCGCCTGACTGACAGACAGGAAGAATTCACCAGTGCTTTTATTTTTTTGCACCTTGAGGCCTTGACACTGCATGCACTCGCACTTGATGCAAGCGCGTACATCCCACCTCTGTGCTCCAGTTATATACGCACCACTTGTCATATCAAGACCTGGCTTGTGTCAGCCTGCGGCTTTACGCTTGTCACTAGGCTGAGGAACACAATTTAGCATCAAGAAAGCAGTAAAGTGTGAAGCTTTTTTTTTTTACCTGGAAAGAAAAACTGCATTTTTCCCCCTCCCCTTTGTGTCTGAACCAATTGTGTCGTGCGTACGCTTCAAATTATTTATTATTCATCCTCATAGGGTCACGGGGGTGCTACAGTCCATCCCAACCAACAGGTGGCCACCGAATCGCAGGGCACGAGGAGACAAAAAACTATTAATGGTCAGACTCATACCTGCGGACAATTTAGAGCAGGGGTGTCAGACTCGGGTTGGTTCGTGGGCCGCTTTAACGTCAACTCGATTTCATGTGGGCCGGACCATTTTAGATATAATATTTAGATTTTTTTAAATAAATGGATTAAATGAATTGGATTAAAGGCCCTGAATATTCAGTTTTTTATAGATCTAAAACAATGTTTATTTTAGCTTTTTAAAAAATATATTTTTAGATTTTACAAAATGATTTTTGAACTAAAAACACAGAAAAATGGATTAAAAAATTACAATTATTGATTTAAAGGAGGGAAATCAGGAAATTTAATATACATCTATACTCTTGATTTTAATTTGATCCTAAAACAGAAAGTCGGCACTCATGATTTACTTTCTCGGGCCACACAAAAATATGCGGCGGGCCAGATTTGGCCCCCGGGCCGCCACTTTGACACCTGTGATTTAAAGTGTTCAATCAGCCTAACATGCATGCTTTTGGGATGTTGGAGGAGACCTGAGTATCCGGAGAAAACCCACGTAAGCCTGTGGAGAACATGCAAACCCCACACATGAAGGTCCGACTCCGAACACCCCTGTGATTCAACCCACAATCTCAGAACTGTGAGGCGTGCTAACTACTCTTATCACCGGGCCAGTGGAGGAGGAGCTTTGTGATGGAAGATTTTGTAAATCAACCATTCCATTAGCATATTTAACATTGTTGTCTCAGTTAAGGCGTTTGTGTCTTTTCTTTCCAATACTGTCAGAGTGCGGCCCGTTGGTGCGAGTGTTTAGCGCCCCGGCCTCACAGCTCTGGGATCCTGGGTTCAAATCCAGGTCACATCCACTTGTGTGGAGTTTGCATGTTCTCCCGGGCCTGCGTGGATTTCTTCCGGGTACTCCGGTTTCCTCCCACATTCCAAAAACATGCATGGTAGGCTGATTGGACACTCCAAATTGCCCCTAGGTATGGGTGTGAGTGTGCATGGTTGTCCATCTCTTTGTGCCCTGTGATTGGCTGGCCATCGATTCAGTGTCCCCTGCCTCTGGCCCGGAGTCAGCTGGGATAGGCTCCAGCACCCCCCGCGAACCTAGTGATGATAAAGCGGTTCAAAAAATGAGATGAGATATATGTATATAAATATATATATTATATATTAATCACGATCGACCACCATTTTTTGCATAACCACAGTGTACGTTTCTGCATGTAAGCAGTAAAAGGTTCTGTATGATCAAAATACTGGTTCTTCCTGTCTCTTGTCCAGCACACTGGTAGACGACTGATGCCCCTGCCCAATATGGAACCGATTTTAAATGATGTTTTTTCTCCTTCACGTCACCTCTGCATTTTATTGGCGACATTCTTCATGGTGGCCCAGCAGTGCCTGCTGGGCGAGTGTTGCTGCTGCGATGGGATAAAGTCATTAATGCTGTCCCCTGATTGACGATGAGCTCTCGCTAACCCACCGATGCGCTCCATCACCCCCTTCAAAAAGTGTGGGGTGTTTGGGAGCATAATGAAACACTTATGTCTTGCAGTTATGGCTTTGTAAAGTCTCCAAAAGATGCCCATTCATTACCATAACAATGACAAGCCATTTTTAAAAAAATATATATAATCATTTAATCTGTTTTTGCAGATGAGAAGATACCAAAGATTACATTTTCAAAGATTTTCTTGGTTGTCGTCTTAATTGAAATATGCTTGCTGATAGGGTGCAAACTCAAAACTTTTTCCATTGATGCAAAGACTTGTTTTTACGTGATTTTGGGGCGCTTAATAAATGAAGTCTTTTTTATTTGACTTTAAAACGGGCTCAAAAGTAACAATATTCATCAAAAATGATATTATGCCACGTTTTAGACAATTGCCAACACAGGAGACATACAGGGGCAATTGGCTGTATTGTATGGCACTGCGGCAAAATGTGTGAATCAGTCAACCATGACAAATAATGTTGACAGCGTTTCAGAAAAAAATATATCTAATTATTACCCTGCAAAAAAGACAGTCCTTACTGATTCTGTTATTCAACACACAGAAATATGAACAGAAATATGAACAAAAATCTGGCATGCCAGGTTAAACAAATGTTTGAAAGTGACTGGCATGGGGTCAAAACGTATGAAGAATCCGTATAAAATACTATGCCATTAATACAATAATGTATAAAATACATATTGCATACAGAAAAAAAGCTGATAGCAGGTCTAAATTGAGCAAGAGAGAAAAAATAAAAATCGTGTGATATTCTAAAGACGTCACGATTATCTAAATTGTTTCTTCCACCAAATAAAATCTAATTTAATTTAGTGTAATGTCAAATGTTGTGAAAAAAATATATTATTTAAAATATATGACCTGCTATCTTCTAATCGCGGAGTCCTGGGTTTCTGCGCATGCGCATTTGAGCAGCTTCCGCATGTCATTGCACATGCGCAAACATCTCAGAAGCCTGCTTGTCTGTTTGAAAACAAAGCGGGGGAAACAAGCCTTAAAGGTCAGTTTTATCATTTGAATATTTTTACACATTCAAATGATCCGTGTTTACGTATAGTTGCATAGCAAAAATTGTCAATCATGTCTTTATTTTGTTCACAGATGAGAAAGCATTCATGCTAAAGTTAGCGCCAGACTTCATCCAAAATGTGTTTTCCATTTTGCTGTGAAATTGTTGTCGTTATTAAAAGCAAACACATCAAAGTGTTTTTCGTGGGTTCAAAAATCACAAGAAAAGCCACCGGAAGTAATAGAACCACTGTGTTCGTCTTTTGAGTGTCACGGCCGTCTGAATAACATAAAACCTATTACTAACTATATATGTAATAGCTGGTAGTTTAGAACAATATTTCCCTATCACTGTGCCGCGCGGAATTATCTGACACGAAATGTATGCATTGTAATATTCTGAAGGGATAATTCCAACCCCAAATTCTAACCCTAAATTGTAACCATAACCCTACATTGTAACCCTAACCCTAAATTCGAACACTAACCCAAACCCTAAATTCGAACACTAACCCAAACCCTAAATTCGAACACTAACCCTAACCCTAAATTCGAACACTAACCCTAAATTCTAACCCTAACCATACATTCTAACCTTAACCCTAAATTCTAAGCCTGACAGTACATTCTAACCCTAAATTCTAACTCTAACCCAACATTCTAACCCTAAATTCTAACCCTAAGCCTACAATCTAACCCTAAGCCTACAATCTAACCCTAACCCTAAGCCTACAATCTAACCCTAACCCTAAGCCTACAAACTAACCCTAAGCCTACAATCTAACCCTAAGCCTACAATCTAACCCTAAGCCTACAATCTAACCCTAAGCCTACATTCTAACCCTAAACCTACATTCTAACCCTACGTTCTAACGCTACGTTCTACCGCTACGTTCTAACGCTACGTTCTAACGCTACCTTCTGGCGCTACCTTCTGGCGCTACCTTCTGGCGCTACCTTCTGGCGCTACCTTCTGGCGCTACCTTCTGGCGCTACGTTCTGGCGCTACCTTCTGGCGCTACGTTCTGGCGCTACGTTCTGGCGCTACGTTCTGGCGCTACGTTCTGGCGCTACGTTCTGGCGCTACGTTCTGGCGCTACGTTCTGGCGCTACGTTCAGACGCTACGTTCTGGCGCTACGTTCTGGCGCTACGTTCTGGCGCTACGTTCTGGCGCTACGTTCTGGCGCTACGTTCTGGCGCTACGTTCTGGCGCTACGTTCTGGCGCTACGTTCTGGCGCTACGTTCTGACCCTACGTTCTGACCCTACGTTCTGACCCTACGTTCTGACCCTACGTTCTGACCCTACGTTCTGACGCTACGTTCTGACGCTACGTTCTGACGCTACGTTCTGACGCTACGTTCTGACGCTACGTTCTGACGCTACGTTCTGACGCTACGTTCTGACGCTACGTTCTGACGCTACGTTCTGACGCTACGTTCTGACGCTACGTTCTGACGCTACGTTCTGACGCTACGTTCTGACGCTACGTTCTGACGCTACGTTCTGACGCTACGTTCTGACGCTACGTTCTGACGCTACGTTCTGACGCTACGTTCTGACGCTACGTTCTGACCCTACGTTCTGACCCTACGTTCTGACGCTACGTTCTGACGCTACGTTCTGACGCTACGTTCTGACGCTACGTTCTGACGCTACGTTCTGACGCTACGTTCTGACGCTACGTTCTGACGCTACGTTCTGACGCTACGTTCTGACGCTACGTTCTGACGCTACGTTCTGACGCTACGTTCTGACGCTACGTTCTGACGCTACGTTCTGACGCTACGTTCTGACGCTACGTTCTGACGCTACGTTCTGACGCTACGTTCTGACGCTACGTTCTGACGCTAACCCTAAAATCTAACCCGAACCCTAAAATCTAACCCGAACCCTAAAATCTAACCCGAACCCTAAAATCTAACCCGAACCCTAAAATCTAACCCGAACCCTAAAATCTAACCCGAACCCTAAAATCTAACCCTAACCCTAAAATCTAACCCTAACCCTAAAATCTAACCCTAACCCTAAAATCTAACCCTAACCCTAAAATCTAACCCTAACCCTAAAATCTAACCCTAACCCTAAAATCTAACCCTAACCCTAAAATCTAACCCTAACCCTAAAATCTAACCCTAACCCTAAAATCTAACCCTAACCCTAAAATCTAACTCTAACCCTAAATTATAACCCTAACCCTAAGTTATAACCCTAACCCTAAATTCTAACCCTAACCCTAACACTAAAATCTAACTATAACCCTAACCCTAAATTATAACCCTAACCCTGCATTGTAACTCTAACCCTAACTTCTAACCCTAACCCAAAATTCTAAACCTAACCCTAAATTCTAAACCTAACCCTAAATTCTAACCCTAAATTCTAAACCTCACCCTAAATTCTAACCCTAAATTCTAACCCTAACCTTACATTCTAAATGTATTTTAAGAGCCAATGTTTTAAAATCACTTATTTAGCATATTTTAGTGTGGTTTGTGATTTTTACTTGAATTGGTTTAATTTTTTATATACGTATATATTTTTTATCTTTGATTGTAGTGGGCACTTTTTTTTTAAATGGCCTAACTAGCCCGATGCGTGTCTCTCAGCCTACGTAAAGATTATTCCCTCTGTGTTGGCAGTACTTTTTTAGATTATTTTGCAGATAGTAATGCAGGGGGATTTCTACCATGTACCAAACGAGCCTTGTAATAAGGCCTTTATTACATAACTACTAGATAAAGGAGAAACAATACCTACCAATGAAAAGATGGAAAAAGAAACATTAAAACAGATATTTTGACTTGTTGCCCGTGTATTGAATGTTTTTTAAACATTCACTCTTCCCACTACCTAACCCTAATTTCTAACCCTACATTCTAACTCTAAACCTAACCCTAAATTCTAACTAACCCTAACCCTAAATTCTAACTCTAACCCTAACCCTACATTCTAACTCTAAACCTAACCCTAAATTCTAACTAACCCTAAATTCTAACTTTAACCCTTCAATCTAACCCTAACACTACATTCTAACTCTAAGCCTACATTCTAACTCTAAGCCTACATTCTAATTCTAACCCTACAATCTAACTTTAATCCTAAATTCTAACTCTATCCCTAACCCTACATTCTAACTCTAACCTTAAATTTTAATTCGAACCCTAACCCTACATTCTAACTCTAACCCAGTGGTTCTTAACCTTGTTGGAGCTACCGAACCCCACCACTTTCATATGCGCATTCACCGAACCCTACTTTAGTGTAAAATAAAATATGATTTTTTTTTCAAATTCCACTCAGCATGATATTTATCATTTAGTAGACGTTTTGATTCTGTTTACAACAGATGTCCCGCTCTCCACCAATCAGCCAATTATGAGATCAGGTATTTGCTACGTAAAGCAAGTTTGCTACAATTCATCGTCTACCAACAGAGCAAAAGAAACTTCCGAATATCAAATAAGTTGTGACAAATTCAGAAACAAAGCATGGATATGCATTGGCGATACCTTCAATCGATGTAAACAACTTGAAAATAATTGACGAGTTGTACGCCTCCACCTCGACAGGTGGTCTCCATTCGACTCTAAATTCATTGGACATCTATCATTGTCAGTGTTAGTCAATGAGGTACTTGTGGAAAAACAAGTGTTGTCCTTACTCAAATTTATCATTTAAAATGGATGAATCACGCAGCTATAGCTTGATGTCTTTGTGATTTTCTTTTTTTCGCGGCAAACTGAGCGGAGAGAGTGACTCTTAGCATCCGGAAGGTCAGAGGTCGGGAACAACGCTCCGAGCGCAACAATGACTCCTTCCTTCTCTTAATTCAGCCTCTCGGCTATTCTCCCGCACTGCAAAGCACCAATGTTTACCCCATTAATTCATTTCTCTGCCCTGGCTTTTCCACTCAAGTGAGTCAGCGTGGTGTCGGCCTCGCAGGCTGTTCCCGTCGCACGGACCTCAACTTGAGTGACTGTGACAGGTTGCCACTCGCTACCTGCCGGGACCACTTTTCCGGGTTATTCTCCCAATTTCTCTGACACACCCCCACTTCCCTGTGATGTTCTTCTCAACCTTTTTCCTTTTAAGACACCATCTGTAATGCCAAGACGCCTGGAAAAAAAGGCTTGTCTGTTTTCATCCGCAGTGGTTCAGGTGATGAAAGTCTGTAAAGGTTGAATGGAGTCAACTCCTTTTTGTTTGTTGAAGATTTTTTTACGAACCTCTGCCCTGTACCTCCAAGAAACTGCTCTCTGGTGATCGGCTGATAATCGGTTTTGGCCGGTTCTCGGGACTGATATTTGGACATTTGACCGATATCGTTATCGGCCTTTTTTAATCCGACCGGCCGATATGATCAATTTTAAAACTGGGTTATTTTGGCTCGAATCTAGCTGCTTTTCTCTCTCTTTGCTTGGCTCAAAAATTAATGTGCAGCTGCTCGTTAAGTTGAGGGCTTTGACGTTGTTGCGACCGCTATGCTTCAATTCGCGTTGCCCTTGATTGGTAATAAACACACACCAGCAACAATGCAAATTTAACCCCATAACCTTCTGTTGCCTTGCCGCCATGTGTTTAATTGTACATTCAATAACATACATCAACATATATATTTATATATATATATATATATATATATATATATATATATATATATATATATATATATATATATATATATATATGCATATATATATATATATAATGAAGTTCTGTGCTTGAATTATTAACACAAATGTTACACTTTTACTGCAAATTTATATCGGCTTCCTCTAACTACTAATAATCAATATCGGTCCTGAAAAACCCATATCGGTCAATCACGAGTGATCTTCACCAATTTCGTCATACGCAGTTTCTGGGTGTGATGACAAGTAGGCATTTTTGTTGTTGATGATGACGACAGGGCCTATGTCCGATTATTATTATTATTATTATTTTGTAATGTTGCTTGTTCTGCCGAGTGTAGAAGTCATTGCACTCTTCACGACATCGGCCTGCAGAAAAATACACTTTCGGCTTGTCCCGTGAGGTGTCGCCTCAGCCAATCAACTTTTTTTTATTTTACCTGTCCTTTGCATCATCCTCCCCTTCACCGGGCACGTTCATGTCCTTTTCTCAATGAGTCCATTTTGGAGTATACAAAACTAGGGCTTTATGGGAACAGCTGTTTTTTTATTCTGAACATCTCATCTTTGGTTTTGTCTTAAAGCGTATTTGTTGCTTGGGGATGCAGCAAATCGCAGAAAGAGTACCATGCAACGTGTTCTTTGCTCGCTCGACACCGTGGGATTTTTGAATTTTAAATCTTTAAAAGCTGTACACAAAACATCAATTAAACATGAGACATGATGTAGATTAGAAGATGCTATTTTGTGTGTGTGCTGTAATGATAAGAAATATTTCTCTTCACATGATCAAGTTGTTTTCCTTTTTTCTTTTAGTTTGATACCGCAACCATGCCTGTCATCGTATTGCTGAAAAAGCCTTCGGCAGGCAACCAACCGGACATCATTCCAATCTCCCAGATCAGCTCAGGAAAAAACCATGGCCACCACTCGGTCGAGGTGAGTTCTTAATGCTCTCAAATGTAGTGTTTTCACAAATATATCACGTCAAATTACGTATTACACAAACTCAAAGAATATCAATTGCTCGAGCAAGTTTATTCTAAAACATGGCCTATTTTCACTTAGGGCAGAGTGGTACACAAAGGACCTCTTGTGTCGTCATCAAATTACCACTTCATCCTGAAGGGTGTCATTGAAGGTAAAAAAATGGGATTTATCTTGACATCATCTTGAAATACAGCAATTCCTCATTTATCGGGGTTAATGGGTTCTAAGATCTGCTGCAATAGGCGAATAACTGCAATGTAGGGGCAGTGTTTTTATGTTTTTTATTTTAATTTTATTATTATTTGAACTTTTAAACCCTCCCTGTACTGATCGTAGACACTGCATGCTAGTGGCCATTGAAATCCTCTCCAATTGTGCCTTTCCCCACCATTTCATGTTTGTATTAGTGTTCCTACACTATAAACTTTTCCAATCTATTTGGCAGCTCCAAGCAGTGATTTGGTGAATCCCCGATAATCGATTGTGATGTGGCGAGATATTACTGAACGTTTTTTCCTTTTTTCTTCAGAAGACAACTCCAAGCCCGAGGAGAAATCGTCCATCAATATCATCATGATGGGCATGCTGGCCAAAGAGTTCTCTCAGGCTGTCAATATAGGGGTACGTTTAGTTCACAGCTCAGCAAAGTACCACTCGCCAGCCATATCTGGCTCTTTTGTGTGAAACTGGCTTGTCTAACATAAGTAAAGCATTCAATTGATTTGTAGTTTGTTTAATCCAGGCAATTGGAAGGTACAAAGTGCTTTTTTTTACCGACCTAGGTTTTCCCAGACCGATGCACTTGAATCTCACAGCTCAAACCTATTCCAATAGCTTTCTCTGTACACCTGTAATTTGTAGCTAACGAGAACATTTATTGTAAATTGTCGTATTTCTATTGCGACCGCTTTTGACACTACTTTCCAAACTAATACTTCTGTTATTCGAGGCGTCTCCCATTACCCTTCAATTATTGACAATGATTTCAAAATATAGTGTCTTTTGAATTGGCATCAATGGTGACTGATTTTACAAAGTCAATATCCAGGCATGTTATCACCCTTTTAGCCGATTGCTCTTTCTTTTGTGTACACGTGCCCGCGGCCAAATGAGACTTGACTGTTTGCGGCAGCTTATCAGCGATGCCTTGTTCTGGAGTGTTCCATCAAACCTTTCAGAGTATCACATCTGCCACTTCAATCTACCCTCCTGCAGCGAAGGAGGAAGCGTGTTTATCTCCCTGCGATCGTTTGCTTTTAATCCACACAATCCTTTCTCTTTTTTTGTGATTCACATCAGGACCTTGTGGTGGCCTCAGGCTTCATGGTGGGCAAATCTCCTACGGCGCGCCAAGACAAACGGCACGTGTGCAACCTGATGCTGTCAGGAGACAAAGCCCTGATTCACGTGAGGATTTTAATTATGTCGTTTATTCACGTCGCCGTTGGTGTTAGAAACGGCATCAAGCATTGCCAGGAAGGAGATTGAGGAGGATCACAGAGCTGTTTTACTGCTGCTACTATTAACGACACAGTAATCCAATTAACAGTGAGGCCCTAATTAGCCTTCAAAAAGACAGTCTTTAACTCTCAAATCTGTAATTCATCATTGTTATTAATAGTAGTTAATATTGAATCAAAAATATAAGTGGCTCTTAAAGTATCAAAGCATGAAGTATATTTGAGGAAAGAAATAATTGACACATTTATACTATATTTAATAATAAAGTAATGCATAAATACCAGAAAGTAGCTAAATGAATTGTCTTATGCTCTTGATGAGCAATGCTGAGGTCTTGGCCATGAATGAATAAAAAACAATATACAGAGTTTTACAAAATAAGGAAAAATACAAATAGATGACAATAAAAAAAGGGTCATATGGAAAATAAAACAAAATGGTACAGATGAAAGCAGATATCAGAAAAGTAATACAAAAACATTTAAAAATGAATTGCCAATATTTCAAAATGATATAAATGCCATGAATAAACACAAAATATTTTAAAAGTATTGAAAACTCTTACATAATAATATCAGAAGAAATAATATAAAAAAAATGATTTGGATTTGACAAAAATATGAACATTTAAGATAATTTGACAAAATGCTAGATTTTTAGACAAAGCCAGACACTGGATGGAGAATAGACACATTTAAAAAATAACCTATATTCAAAATGCTGATATATTACACAGAGATATAAAAAAAAAGCTCTATTTTAGAAAAAAAGGAAACAATTAGACTGAATTGAGAAAACTAACACCAAAACACAGAAATATCAGTTCAAAATTGAAAAATTATTGGTTAAAAAATATTTTCTAAAAACTACAGAATTATGAGATAAAACAAGATACATTAATAGACACGTTAACTCACACACTATTGCTTGGATTGACTATTTAACATAGCATGTACTTTTTGATCACCAGCTTCTTGTCATGATTGTACTGCGCCATAGCAAATACCACTAACTTTTGTGCTTCAGGTTTGTCGGCATTCCCCCTGTGACCTCCCACCTCCTGGCCAAGCCGAAATGAAAAAACCTTCGCCCCCTCCTGTGGTAAGAAGGCCAAATCCTGATGAGGAAAATTATTCATTAATAAATGACTTAAGCCATCATTTTAGGGAGGGAACAAAAATTGAATGTGCCATGGGCAACGTTTTACTTGAAAACTTAAATGTAATGAATCCCTGCACCATAATGGTATTATTATGTTACAATGGTGCTTTCCCCCACAGGTTTTAACTACTCCAAAGTACACATACGTCAAACTCCGTGACTTAAAAGCTGGACAGGTCTTCAATGTGTACGGTGTGGTGTTGTTCTTCAAACAGCCCTTCAAGAGTCGCGGCACAGGTCTGTGTTTTAATGTGTGTGTCAATCGTGTGTCATTGGCGAAACCATGATTTCATAATTGAAATGAATGGTATCATCCTGCTCGGTAAATGTAGTGTATTTTAATATTATTTAAAAAAGAATAGATGATGTATATCATACTGTCATGATCAAAGTAACTTATAGTGTAAATAGGTCTTGGGGTAACGGGTAATGAAATAACTTATCGAAAAAAATTCAATTGTCTGGTTACGTTTTAAAAGCATATTGGCAGCTCTTACAGGTGAACGTTGGTACTACATGGGCAGTGTATAATAAATCACCTTAGGTTATTGCAGTGTTTCTCAAATAGTGGGACATGAAAATACCTGGGAGCATTTGACTTCGAAAAACATACCGTACTTTTTTTTACTAGAATAAAGTGAAATTGCACATTCACTCAGTGGATGGAAGTGGCGCGTTCACTGTCAGCGTTGGTTATTTTAATAAGGATACAATCTTATGAAGAAGTGTACATGGAATTTTAAACTAAAACTATACTATTTACAGTAATGGCAGAGTTCCAGGGCCGCATTTTTTAAAATTCTTTCTGGCGTGGGGGTGCAATAGAAAATAAATGAGAAGCACTGGGTTAATGTGAATTGTGATGTGTCTCACACAATTCCCGTTTTTCTATTGACTGAGTGACAGAGATTCAAACTGGGTGAGGAAGAGCCGTACTGATAATGAATGTAATATGACTAGATTAAAAATTACATATGTAAATTATTTAACTAGGCTAATTATATCCTTTATTGACAATGGATTCATGTGTTACAGAAGTTAAAATAATGATACGAGATTAATGATTACTTTTAGACAAAAATGTATCTCTTGAAAAAAATGTGAATGGTAATGAAGCAGAATTGAGAAATAACTTCATACACATCGAGAAAATCTGTACGGATATCAGCATTGAAGGTGCTTTTTATAATCTGACTGAAGCAGATGTTTGCCTGGATGTAAATCATCATCGCCTGTGAAGTGGTGAGGCTTTGGGGGTACGCTGTTATGGCAAGATGTATTTGCACTCTAATTATGAACGTGTGTGTATGTGTGTTAACAAGCCGCTTGCTTGGCATTCACAGATCCTGCTCTTTCTCACACAGTAAAAATAATCTTATCTCATAAACCCGGCTGAGTTTTTCCCCCCACGGTGACTATAACCAGGTTCTTTGTTCACATTAGGGCAAATGAAGTTCAGTCTTTGTAAACTATTTGAAGGCCTTGGAATATCTGAGTAATGTTTTGACATACTAAGGAAGGGACACTTGTTGGCAAGAGTCATTCATTTTTATTCATCATGAAACAGGTATTAAGGTAATCTGTTCCATTGCCATGAATTTTCATCCAAATCCAAATAGTATCAGAGGCGTGCTGGCATTATCTTAAGTGAAATATAATATTGTGTTTATGTCTGTAATAGACTTTCTGCAAATGTGAGGAATATCTGAAAAGGCTAAAAAGTTGCAAGCCCTAAAAAATTGAAATAAAGGCCTTCAAATGTGTGAAAAGTCATTGGATTCACTGATTTCTTGCCCCAACAACAGCAAAGACAAGGATCTAAGATTGAGGGATTTTTAAATTGTGCTTTTTTCAACCCCAGTATACTGTCCCTTCCCTTTGTGAACAACACTTTCTTGTTGGCGTTACAAATCAATAAAACAACCCCCTCTTACCAAACCCATTCTATCTTCTCTCCAGATTTTTTCTCCAGTCTGAAGATCACTGATCAGTCTGAGCAAAAGATACGCTGCACCCTTTTCTGTAGTAGAATGGAATCACACCCTCAAATCTTCCAGTCCGGCGACATTGTACGCTTACACAGAGTCAAGGTAATACATTGTTTTTTTTTTATTCATTGAAAGCCTGATTGCTAATTTCCACTTAACCGAAGTTTCTATCCACAGGCTCAATCTTTTAATGATTCCTTAACACTGATAAACACCTTCGGCTTTTCTGCATTGACCTTTGACGGGACTATGGATGCTGACACGGAGCCTCGAAGCTCCAGCAAAACTTTTCATTTTACTGAGGAGGACCGTCGTACAGTGACAGAGTTGCGCTCCTGGGCAGCAAGCCGGAATCTGGTATCCCAAGATCTTAGCATCCGTCTCGCCAACGCCCAACCCAAAATGTATTTCAACCTTACGTGCCAGCTGCTTGCCAAAGCACCTATTGACGCCACCTGCACGCTACTCAGGGTAAGCACTCAGGGTTTTTTGTTTTATTTTTAAATGGCCTGCAAAGGTTAATTATATTTCTTTATGAATGTTTAGCAGTTTTTCGTATGTACACTGTAATAATCCACAAGAATATTTTTAGAGTTGTGTTTAAAAGGCTAAGTCATTTCTGAACATCTTCCACTGTGAAACTTTGCTGAAAGTCTGCCTTGTATTTTCACCCCGCCCCTTAGAATTAGGACGTCCTAGTAATTAGGGCCCTCGAATGTAATAAAACAGAAAAGATGTGTAAGGTCAGAACGTAATTGGGAAGCTGTCTTAACGGGCGTTCTTGCAAGTAAAAATTCCAGAAGACTGTCTTTTCCTCTTTATTTGTGCGTGAATTTGGGAATGTCTAATGGTGAACCTGAAAATGGGAAAGCTGAAATTCAAAAACTTGGCAGAATTGTGTCAGTTATGAAAATACTGACCCTTTTTTAACAGATTTCACTTTCCTTCTAAATTTCAAATGTCATTTTCTCAGTATCATATTTGGTATGAATGAATACACATCACTAGCGATCAGGCAAATCTGTAGGTTTCACATAATTATTGGAAACAAGTCAAAATGCTAATGAGGATTATCAGTGTTTGTTTTTCTCTCTCCCAGTAAACCTACTGTGATAGAGGGATCCAATTCTGATTTTGTCTCCATATTGTTCTTTGACTTAAAGAAAACACAAAAAATGGGTTGGAAATTCCTATTTCAGAGTAGGTGGCTCTGCATTTTCATGATTGAAGTTGATAGACAAGGTCAATTTTTACCTTTCATTGTTCACCACTAAAATTTGACCATGTCTGGAGCCCTACTGTGGGTGCTGATCTTTCTTTCCGGACTTTTTATACATCGTCATAATTCTGTCATCTGTCATAATTTATTTATGATTTTTTTTTTTTTTGTACAGGTGTGGGATGGCACGCAGTGTCCTCATGCTCTGCTAAAGGTGACGGTGGATGCCAACATCATTGAAGGGATAACCTCCTTCTCCGAGGAACGTGAGAAGCTCATCGCTAACGTGCTGGTGTTTGACAACCATGTACAGTCCACAGAGCATCTCAAGGTTAGAATTCTCAGAGTTCAACCTCCGGTTTCTCAGATGTATGATAATGTGAAGTCGTAAAAGAGATACATTTTTACACAATTCCAAATATTTGTCAAAAGGGTTTCATAACATGTCAATGGTATTCCTTGCTGAAAATACCTCAATGATTGAGAAGTGAAACACTCATTTACAGGAAAAGAAAAAAAATATATACAAGTAGAGGAAAAAAAATACCTAAGAACTGCTCATTGACATTTCCCATTCGTGCATGTGTAGCATGTGTGAGTGGTAATAAGTGTGGTGGAGTGTCAATATCTGTTAAGCTCTCGGAAGTGTAAATGCCTTGCTCGATGTTGCAAAGTCACATTCACAATAGAGACACACAAGAAAAGTTTATTTCACTAGTGCTGCTGTGTTAAACCGCTCATACCTGGGATTATCTCTACAATTGGTTTTGACCTAGATTCAATCAATTCAGTATCTACTTTGTGGCATTCCTCCTCCCCCCTCCATCACGCATGCTTTTTTCCCCTCAATTTGCTAAAGTTGGAATTGCAAATTAGCAAATGTGTTTCATGCTCATTAGGTTTTACAACAGCTCAACAGCGTTTGATTTGAATCTTCTCAAAGAAGCTTACAGATTTGTCACAGAATTTCACGATTTGTAATTTATTCATTCACCTTCTTCAAAATTTCAATTAGACATCAACCATTGGTGTGGGAATTAACAGGTACAAGTCGGACGGATCATTCAGTCTTGAGAATATTGGACAGATGAATCAATTCTTAAAATATTTTTTTAGTTACCGGCCAGGTTCTAGTATTTATTTACCCTATTCTGCTAACCAACATTATAATATCAATTCTGTTCAGATCAGTATCGATTTGAAAATGTCCACTGCATCACCATGAGACCTGTTCCCAAAGAATGGGGGTCTTTCTCTTATCTGACTCACATTGGCCCTGCGGCTCTCATTCATTATCTCCTGTTTAGCACTCATGCTTGATTGGAGCGTACTCGGTGTTTCTGTGTCATTGAATGCTTTTGGGCTGACATTGTTTTTCCAAGTATTTCCGCTAAGATAATGTGGTACGCCCCCTCTTTCTCGTCTTGCAAGTACGGTTTAATATAAATGAGATTTTATGTCAGCCTGCCGGTGCAATTATTAGCCGGACAATAAAAACAGCCAGCAATAATGAGGTGACACCAAATGCTACCTACCGCCTGTGTTGAGGTTAAAGGCATCTTAAATTTACTTTGGAAAGAGGAAATATTTACTGTTTTTTTTTTTACAGACGATAAGTCACTCTTTTTTGTCTGCGATTTATTCTCAAGTGCGACTGATATGTCTTATTTTATTCACGCTGACCATCAACAGCTTGTTTTTTGGGGTTGTAGTTATTCCCCAAAACTGATTATGTTAACAGGTGCTTAGTCTGTCTGCTGTTGCATATTTTACTCTATGTTTGAAAACCATTATGAAGCTGCGGGAAACTTTAATTAATGCATTCAAAGCAAAAAAAAATGCTATTGACGAGTTTATTCGTCAATAGCATTGAACGTTTCAATTGGAAAAGAACAAAATTAAAATGTTAATGGCAAGTATAGTTGGTTTAATCTTTATCTAGCCAATCCCATATGTGTAAGGATCACCCCTCCCCTTTTTGTGCTATATTGGCCTGGCACTAGTTATTTGCATTGGAGTATAGATTATACTCCAGCATTGCCATTTCTGGAGATGGCAAATTAGAAGCATTCACTCCATACTGGTTGGTCCACAGGATGTGTCGGCAGTTGTGAGTTCACGTTTAGTCACGGTTAAATATGAAAATGGTTTATTGGCCTCAAGCAAGGCATTTTCCTGTCCAGCTCATCCCACCATCCCCAAACTCTTCCCCGGGGTGCTAATCTGCTCATTATAAGTAAGCATGGTCCCCACTGAACCTTCTTTATTGGCCTTAAATCTCCGAACCAGCCTAGGTAAAGCACTTAACATGCTGCCCCGTTGTTGGGTTGCCATGGAGATGCTCCGGTGACACTGCAACACCCCCATACTCTTTTAAAAAGATGTTCTTAATCCCTCACAGGCGGGAAGGGGAAATATGCAACAAAAAAGTAGGACATGCATAAGACATTTTATTCGGTACTAAGGATGTTACAGTAGAAGAAAGAAGGTTGGAATGGAAGTGATTTTTTTTGATCAAGTGCATTCCAGAAAAAAATAGTCTTTAAGAATAAAAAAAAAATCAGAAGTGCCTTTTTCTGATGTGTAATTGCAGAGAAAAATGTCAAAAGGCCACTATTTCTAGGAAGTAGTCAACATTACTGTGAATAGCTATTTTTGAATGCCTGAAGTGTTTAAGCCAATCAAATTTGAGTATTTCAGATAGTCTAACATTGCCTGTGTCGTCAGAGGCACCCAAAATTTGCTAGCTTGATAAGAACATTTAGTTGTTTCCTCACCTACTAGTCATAAATACACTTTGTGCAAACAAAAATGATATGTAAGGAGAATGTTATGTATTTGTCCTATTATGATAAGCGATTGGACCTCACATTGATTTCTTGGTCTATTAGGCTGGTTCTTCTCCCAATAACAATAATAAATTCAATGGTAGGCTCAGTTCTAACTGAGAAGCTTGAGGAAAGCCTTCTCGCACAAACTAAGAAACTTTCTTTGCCATTTTAATCTGCCTCTAGCCTTCTTTGGCATTCTAACATTGTGGCTAAAGGTATGGAAATTGGCACAAAAGAGCTTGATAGTATTTGATGTCAAGTTTGTCCCAAAATGTCAGCCCTTTAACGTGTTATTTTCCATTAGAGATGATTTTCTTCCTTATCATAGTTCGAAGAAATTCCTGATTTGCATATTTTGATTGTTTTACATGAAGGTTATTCATACTACTACAATGCCTTCTGGTCGTTGTTAGCAGGGATAGGCTCCAGGACCCCTGTGCATCGCAACCCTCATAAAAATAAGCGGTTCAGGAGATTAATGGATGAATATATAACGATTAGTATTGTGCTAATGTAACAAATTTTCATTCACATTAGGTTCATTCATTCATTTTCTGAACCGCTTTATTCCTCAAAAGGGTCACGGGGGGTGCTGGAGCCTATCCCAGCTGACTTCAGGCCATAGGCGGGGGACACCCTGAATTGGTGGCCAGCCAATCGCAGGGCACGAGGAGACGGACAACCATTCCCTCTCACACTCATACCTAGAGGCAATTTAGAGTGTCCAATCAGCCTACCATGCATGTTTTTGGAATGTGGGAGGAAACCGGAGTACCCGGAGGAAACCCACGCAGGCAAACTCCACACAGGTGGACCGACCTGGATTTGAGCTGTGAGGCCGACAGGCTAACCACTCGAGTCACCGGGCCGTTTGCTTGCAGTAAATGTTGATAAATAATAAACATTGAATCATTCATACAATCTAAAAATATTTTATTTTAAAGAAGGGGCTATAATAAAAGTGAATTAAAAGGTAAACATCTCAAGCTCATCTTCATTGACTGTCATAGTTTGGTTTTAGGGTGAATTTTGTATAAATAGTTTTAGTTAAGTGGAATGTCTATCAAGTTTGTCACCGTGGTAGGAATGTGGAATAGGTTTTTAAGGCAAGTGTTATGTTTGTTTTATTTTAATTATTATTTTGAGAACGTTTTCCCTGGATCCGCTTGTCGTTTCCTGACAGGTGTTCTCAGACATTTCCTAAGCACTCTTAATACGCCCAACTCAGCGTGTGCATGCTGGAAGCTGACAATCAAATACATTCAGTCTATATTTGTCTTCCCCCTGTATTTAGTTTCTGTGTGTGCCTCCTGAGAAAAAGCTTTTCTGGTGCTTTTCTCTCTTCACTAGCTGCTTAAACACTTGAGCTCTCCAGAGATGGCTCTGGAAACACACGCACACACAAAAATGGATTAGGAGACTAAAATTGTGTCTTCACGTCCCAACTGTCTTTGCTGTGATAGTGATGAAGGTACCGAATTCCGCTCCCCTCCACTGCTTTCTAGGCCTGGAACGCCCACGTTTTTTTATGGGGGTTACTGCATTAGCAGCAGTATTCAGGCTTTTGTGCCTATAGGCGACAAGGCCGGCCTCCAGCCTTGACGTGGGGAACATACATGACGCTTGGTTGAAGATGACTCACTTTTTCTCTTATTCTGCTGCTCCTCGGCTCTGATGCAATTACACTTCCAAGTTTGTGCCTCACTCGAGCATGTTAAGCGAAAGGCCGAAAAATGGCAAGGACAGTGTTTTATTCTTTCTGACAGCCAACATGATGCTTTAAATCTTCACAATGATGATGGGGAGGAGGAAGACATGTTTCTGTCATCTTCATCTTTTCGTGACAAATAATTGAGGGGGGAAGCAAGTGCTCTCTGGGCATCTGACTCACTCGGCACGATGCTCTGTTTGATGCAACAGTGCAGTCTGCTGGGGGCCGTAATAACAGCAGAAGGAAGCGATGAGTTTCCCGCAGTAGTACATCAATTCACACAATTGATTGCACTTTTCGAAGTAGGACATTTTCAAACAAGAAAACCAACCTTTGAAATGACAACATACTGTGAAATACAAAATGTTGAAGTTGAAAAGGTGACTATTTTTACATTGTCGTCTTAGAAAATAAACTTTTATTTTTACTCTTAAAATAAACTGAACGGTAGACGATAGGCGTTTAACTCTTTCAGTGCCATTGCCGGTGATAAGACGTCCATTTGTGCCTTTTTTCATTCTTCTGTAAATTGGAATTAGTTTTTCAGTACTAGACGTCCAATCCATATGAATTAAAATGGAATGGCAACCGATGAGTTGAATATCCGAAAAACAGACAAAACTATTAATTTTCTCCAATATAACACTAGGTTAATTTTGCACTCGCCTAAAAGAATGGGTGAAAAGTATTTTTATTTCACTTTCTTCAAAAGAGGAACTAGTCAGGGTTCATTTTCATTAAAAAAAATGGCAATCTATTATTAATCACTTTCCTGAAACAAAGTCATGCTAATAATGTTTCACTCTCCTAAGTACAATGTCCCAATTATTTTAAACTGAAAACCATGTAGAAACAAGGCAAATGTGTTTCAATTTCTTAGTAAAGAAAGTCAAATATTAACATTTTCTGAAAAGAAAACAAACTTGGAAGTAGCATTCTCCTAATTAGAATTGGAACTTCTTAAGTATTAAGATGAGTTTGAACTACACTGTTTAAAATGAAACTAAAGTGAGTAAACATTGGTATAAATGACCGTATATTCTTCTTGGATGTCTTCCCTTAGCCCGGAGACTTCTTGAGAATATTCAACGTGCGAGCAATCCCCGGTTCCATCAAGCGTCCCGGGCTGAGCAGCAACCAGGTGGAACAGAGCCACCACCTTTCCTTCCACCTGCACGGCGGCACGACGTACGGCAGGGGCATACGCATTCTGCCCGACAACTGCCCGGACGTGCAAGAGCTCAGGAGGTGAATTTTCAAAATCCCTGACAGTAGTTGACTATAATTCCTATGAAGAGGCTCCTTAGTGACCACTCTTCCTACTGTGTGAGTCGATGATCCGTAGATGGAGACAATCTTTGTTGACTTTCTGCATTGTGTGCAGGATAATGGATGTTGTCCACGAATCCATAGAGATAAACCAGCCTGAAGTCAACGACTCAGTTTTGTGGCACGCGTGGAACACGC
Source organism: Stigmatopora argus (assembly GCF_051989625.1). NCBI lineage: Eukaryota > Metazoa > Chordata > Actinopteri > Syngnathiformes > Syngnathidae > Stigmatopora > Stigmatopora argus. The sequence continues at coordinate 9,899,075 of NC_135389.1, read as the reverse complement.
CTCCACAATCTCCGAATAAGGGTAATGAACACATTTATTTAAATTTACATTTTAAATTTCTATTTCAAATCATTAATATGGTTGGCCAAAAGCCAAATATTGTCAGCGTATGAGTAATTTTGCAGATGTCAATGCTCTGGACTGAGCAACCACCACAAATGCTTTTTTTTTTGTTCCTTCTGTTTTTAGTGAACGAAGCTTCAGTGGGGTTCACAACAGGTATCAAACTAATCTTTTTAATTCAATTAATTGGAGTTTATTTGTCTGGGTGAATTAGGTGCGTATTGAGGATTTGAAATACTCAAAAAAGCCAATAGCAGCTCTAAAAAATTGTCTTTTCACTCACTGTCATCCTTCTGATTATTTTGAGCCCTTTTTAAAAAATCTTTTACAAGGCCTTTGACTTTGGATGTCCAAGTAATTCCTATTTTTTTATTTTGATTCATCCCTTTAACAAGCTTCAATGTTATTTTACCTGTCCTTAGTGTTGTATGAAATGATTACATCCAATCTTTTGAGTGGTAGTTTATGTAAAACATGTTTTCAATGATTTGGGTTTCATTCAACATCTTCTATCTAGGTAAGCACATTTCTCCAGTAGTCACTGCAAATTAATGCTCAGAAAAAAATCCCAAAGGTTGTTTGTATAGAAAAATCTCATCTCAAGACAAACAACCATTCACGCCCACACTCATACCTAGGGGCAATTTAGAGTGTCCAATCATCCTACCATGCATGTCTTTGGAATGTGGGAGTAAACCGTAGTACCCGGAGAAAACCCAGGCAGGCTCGGGGAGAACATGCAAACTCCAGACAGGTGGACTGACCTGGATTTGAACCCGGGTCTCCCACTGTGAGGCTGACGCACTAACCACTCTCCCCACTGGGCCGCGTACAGAAAAATAGATGAATAAAATGCTTGTAAATACATTTTTAAGGGAACATTAATTTTGGAGGAAAAAAAAACTAGTGCTCATTTGATATTTTTGTAATAAGCAAACACTAATAAATAAAAATGACTTGAGATTAAACTAAAGACTTAGCCCTCAGCTACAATCTTACATATGTTCATTAAAATGAATATGTTCATCAATATGTGCTGTCCCTCATTAAAAAATCAAAAATCAAACTCAAACGCTTGGAGACACGCACTCTATTTACATTTTTTTGGTCTGTGTCTGTGTTTGCATGACCATCCAGAAAGAACGTGTGGTCACGGACTTCAGCCTGTGTCTGTGAGCGAACTGAAGGTTTGCAAGCCAGGTGGTTACCATCATGTCAAAGCGCAGCTACGATCCTATGAACCACTGAGACTGCACCGAGCGCTCAAACTTTTCTGCAGCAAGTGCAAATCTATGTATGAAAACTACTGTGTATCATTTCAGTCAACGTAGCATCTCAATTCAAGTCATTTGTTTGCATGAAGTCATTTCAAAACAATTACTACCACTCCTACTCGTGTCGTACTGCAGGCAGGACGTCCCCGACAACAGGCTTGTGACAAAAGTGTTTTCCGACGCTTCAAACGGCGCAAGTGGTCTCTCCAACTCACCGCCCTGGTCCCTCTCCGGAAAGGTTCACTTGCCAGGGTACCTTCAGGCGGGGGGAGAAGGCCGCACGCTTAACGTCCACCTATCCGCACAGCTTGTGTCCGAGGGAAGGACCAAAGAGCTCATTTTTCTCTCGGGTAAATGATGTCAAATGTCACAAAGGGTGCAGGCAGACAGATTTGTAGCTGCGCTGCCGTTTAAAGAAAATGGTCGTCTGTCAGTGTCAGGCTGTGTCCAGACATGGTAGACCGATCGCTAGTACTATTTCTGCAGTAGACTCAGCATTTCTATTGTTTTTCAGGTTGCACGCCAGATGAAGCTTGTCACTTAGCCGCCACATACGCCAATGTGATCCCCGTCAGGCCGTTGCCTGGTGATCAGCTAGATTTTCTTGACCTGACGGTGCCGTTCCTTTTCCGAGGAAGCAAGCGGTTCTACGGGTCAGTGGTTCCCACATGACATCACTCCCGTTACATCCCCAAAGGAAATTATCATATGGTGAACTGACAGGGTTCTCTCTCTCTGTTTTTTACGGGTATCAGATGTAAGCAGTGTTCTAAAGGAGCTGTTGTCAGAGAACCAAAAGCAGATGGAGACAAAGTCTTAGATGAGCAGAACATCGCTGAAGGTTAAATTGCTATCTTTACAACTCTAACCGACACTCACTTTTTGTGGATTTACACTTTTGATCAAAACAGTTTCATTTATCATTCCTCCATATGCATACCTGTCAACCTCTGCCGATAACTGCCCTTATAAATGATTATGATTCCCCTTACAAACCCCCAAAAAACCTTACAAACACCGTACGAGTCGTACGGTGTTTGTAAGTTTTTGGGTGGGTTTGTAAGTGGAATCATAATCATTTATAAGGGCAGTTATCGGCAGAGGTTGACAGGTATGCATATGTCCCAATTACTTTTTCACCTCTTGTAATTATCCCAATATTACCACATTTTCTTCACTTTTTACAGTAAGTTGGTGTCCCAACATGTTCCAATGTTTTCTGTCATATATAGTATTTGGCATTCAGCTCCTGAAGTTTGTCATGCTACTGACGTTCTACCTGCAAGATGCCAGTGGCATGCTGAAGGTCTTCCTGTTGAGAGAGGCGGTTAGTTTAAACAGATGGGGCCATTGGAGGCATCGTCGCAAATCATGACGTGTCCGTTAACCATTGTGTCTTTTGATCAGGAGGACTTCTTCAATGTGTCTGCGGATGAGGCCGCGACCCAACAGGAAGCTCAAGACCGAATCACTCGAACGTTGAACTACTTTTGCCCACCAGAGGGCAGAACAAGCAAACGGCCATGGCTCGACTTTTGTTTGGCAGCATACAGAACTAATGCGGATAATAATCATCAAGACTACTATCAGATTACAAACACAAGGACACGTGAACTATGACCCAACATCGTTCTATGTGTATCATTTAGAAATTTGTAACTTCGTCTTAAAAATGTTCTTCGTCTTGAGGGTATGACCTGTCCATTTCGGGGTATGAGAATGTTAGGCAATAGCACTCTGACAAGCAAGGGAAAGTTCCTTTTAAAAAAAAAAAATCCAAATTTTTATGCTTATACGATAACAACTGAATAGGAAATGGGCTTTTATGTGTGTGGTTTATTGTACCCTGGTTACTTCATTTTTCCAAGTGTCAGATTCAACAATGTTTTGATATCATAGTCACATGTACAGTAAATAAAGGAGTTATGACTATGGCAACAAATGTATTGAAATGAGAATGAAAACCAATCGGAAGTAACACTGATCTCAATTAACACCCCCCTCCACTACCACCCCTACTGAACCTCACCCTCTGTAGTCCGCCCCCAATGTGCCCCTCCATTTCACCAGTCTTTTCCGTTTCGCCACACTGATCAGCGAGCGCCTCTAACCGGCTGCGCCTGCTGAGAGCCCCCGCCTCCGGTTCACTTATTTCATAGGTGCAAATGTAATAACGGATACCATGAGCTTTTTTCGAGAGATGATTTAAGCCAACTCCCCTGAAATAAAGTTAACATGGATCACGCGTCGTGGGACTCACGCCGTTTTTGGGTTTAACGGAACCGCGACATGGTGCCCCTCCTAACCCGGCTGCTATGCGTGTGGATCTGCGCCGAGGTCGTGGCCACACACGCGGCTCCGCACAATCCACGGTCGCGGGATGTCCTCGAGTCCGTGCCAGAGGCGTCCAAAGCCGCTACGGTCCGTCTATCGACGCCCGTGCGTCCTCCTGTTGGACAACCGGCTTTACGCGCGGATGTGGCGGTGCCCAAGAAGCCGAGGAGTAAGCGACTCCGCCGGCGAGCTGCCGCCGTCGCCTCGCCTTCCATCATGGCGCAGGAGCAAGACCCCGACGTTCTCGGGGCCACCAATGCTAGTGACTACGACGACTACCAGCCGTTGGGGTCGACCGGTGCGCCACCGTTCGATCCGGGAACCCCGCGGAGCAAAGTGAAGCGGGTGAGGAACCCCTTTTACCCCCTGGACGCCGCGGCTTACGGGGCCTACGCTTTGTTGGTGGCCGCCTTGGTGGTGGTTTGTGCGGGCGTGCTGGGCAACGTGTCGCTGATGTGCATGGTGTGTCACAACTACTACATGAGGAGCATCTCCAACTCCCTACTGGCTAACATGGCGCTGTGGGACTTTTTGGTGCTTTTCTTGTGCCTGCCGCTGGTCCTCTTCCACGCCCTCACTGACAACTGGATGTTGGGGGAAACGGCATGCAGACTCGTCCCCTACCTGGAGGTGAGCGCCTCGTCCGGCTAATTTTGAGCCCAGGCGGGACAAATGCAATTCTTTCATCTCAACTCATCTAATTTTCTGAACCCCTTTATCCTCATTAGGGTCGCGGGGGTGCTGGAGCCAATCCCAGCTGTCTCCGGGCCAGAGGCGGGGGACACCCTGAATCGGTGGTTAGCCGAACGCAGGGCACAAGGAGACGGACAACCATGCACATTCACATACCTAGGGGCAATTTAGAATGTCCAATCATCCTAATCATGCATGATTTTTGGAATGTGGGAAGAAACCGGAGTACCCGGATGAAACCCACGCAGGCAATGCAAACTCCACACAGGTGGACGTGACCTGGATTTGAACCCAGGACCCCAGAGCTGTGAGGATCTGACACACCTGCGCACAAGACTGGTTTTAACATTATGTTTCAATATGGCTATGCTCATGAACATTGTCATTTTTTTGTGTTTAACATGATTTTCTTTAGCCTACCAGAGGCAGTCAAACGAAAACATAAATGATTTGCATACTTCAGATAATTGATGGCAGGATGCATTTCTGCACATTTTTTTAAATGACAAAAGCAAAAATAGATGTTAAAATATTTTATTGTGATTATCATTCTCACTATCCTTGATCACAGAACCACTAAATTGGGCAAGGAGGCTCCTCTTTTCTTTTGGTGGGATGTTAATCCCCCCTGTTAAACAAGCATTAAGGCAACAATATTATTGTGGCCATTGCAAGATGGCAGACAGCATTAAAGCAGATTTCCCTGATTAATCTGATCAACATGAGGATAAGCAAAGCGCACACCTGCTATCATGTGATGCGCTACTGGGCATTCACAACACAGATAACAATTAATGAGAAGCACATCGAAAACAATCCTCCACTCAGATGTATTTTTTTGGTCTTTGTGTTTTAATCCTTCAAACCAATGTTAAATATTAAATGTCCTGTTGAGATAAACATTGAAGACTCTTTATTGTTATATATGTAACACATTTTGTGTTATTTTTGGCCTTTTTGTCATTTTTCTGATTTGTGATTTGGGTCCCTCCTCTTCCCCAGGTGGCATCTCTTGGGGTGACGACATTCACTCTGTGCGCACTGTGCATCGACCGATTCCGAGCTGCCGCCAATGTGCGTTCATACTACGAGATGTCGGACAACTGGGCGTCCACCACCGCCAAACTGGCCGTCATCTGGGTGGGAGCCCTGCTGCTGGCTCTGCCCGAGCTTCTCATCCGCCAGCTGGTGACAGAAGAAACCGACACCTCCGACGACGGCGTGAGGGCGGTGTTTGAACGCTGCGTGGTGCGAGTGTCCACCCACCTGCCGGACACACTTTACGTGCTGGGTCTGACGTACGGTGGCGCTCGCCTGTGGTGGTTCTTCGGCTGCTACTTTTGCCTCCCCACGCTATTCACCATATTCTGCTCGCTAGCCACCGCACACAAGATCCGCAGTGCCGAACGGTCTGAAGCGCCCACTCGCGGCACCAAGAAGCAGATACGCTTGGAGAGCCAAATGAACTGCACAGTGGTGGCGCTTGCCATCCTCTATGGCTTCTGCCTCATTCCCGAGAACGTGTGCAATGTGATTGTGGCCTACATGGCAGCGGGGGTACCGCCTAGGACACTGGACATCCTGCATCTGCTGAGCCAGCTATTATTGTTCTGCAAGTCGGCCGCCGCCCCGCTGCTGGTCCTGTGCTTGTGCGAGCCTTTTCGGCGAGCGTTCCTGGACTGCTGCTGCTGTTGCTGCCGAGAGTGTGCCAGTCCAAGCCCTGGGTCCAACGCGAATACTGGTGGTGACGCCAACAACGCGCTGGAATTAACGAACTGTGATACCGTGCCCAATGATGGGGAGACGTCCACCACCTATGCAACTGTGGGGACACACTGCTGAGAGACTTATCGGTTCGCCTTGATAGATCATACAATTTTCCCTTGATGTTATTTGACAAAAATAGTTTGTTTACACTTGAAACAGAAAGCATCCGTTCCTCTAGTTCAGGGGTGTCAGACTCGGGTTGGTTCGCGGGCCGCGTTATAACGTCAACTCGATTTCATGTGGGCCGGACCATTTTAGATATGATATTTAGATTTTTTTAAATAAATTGATTAAAAGAACTGGATCAAAAGCCCTGAATATTCCGTTTTTTATTGATCTAAAACAATGTTTATTTCAGCTTTTTTTAAATATATTTTTAGATTTTACAAAATGATTTTTGAACTAAAAACACAGAAAAAAATGATTAAAAAATACAATTATTGATTTAAAAGGGGGAAAATCAGGAAATTTAATATACATCTATAGTCTTCATTTTAATTTGATCCTAAAACAGAAAGTCGGCACTCATGATTTACTTTCCTGGGCCACACAAAATGATGCAGCGGGCCAGATTTGGCCCCCGGGCCACCACTTTGACACATCTGCTCTCGTTAATAACGGTGCCATATGGCAGGACTTGGAAACTGGTAGTCAAACGCGGGCATAAAGTCAAGCAGAAGTCACATAGCAGTCAGTCATTTTACAAATCACCGCTCTCATGGTCTGCAATCGCTAAAAGAGCAATTTTGACCTGTTTCACTCAAGAAAATTTACTTGGAGCTATATCAATGATATTCATTAACTAAAATCGTCCCTTTGTGCTTGTTTATATTTGTGGTTTATCTAATTACAACCAGACAAAAATGAGTTAAAGAGGAGAGACAGAACTAAGTAGAGAACAGGAATAAACATTACATGAGAATAGGCAGTGTGACAGAGTATGACACATAGTAGTCATAATTTTAATTTATGGAGCAGATTACCAGTGAGGAAGTTGCACACCAGCCAACTGATTGACCCGATTGAGGGAGGATAGAAAAGGATAGATCAGATCCAAAAGGTATTCACACCACTTCACTTTAACCACATTTTTTTGTGTACAGCCTTATTCCAAATGGATTTGCGGACACATCAGCCTGATCTTCTTAGTTATCTATTTGTTTTTTTTTGGTGGGGGGTGCCAGGTCATCTCGTCACTGCTTGGACCATTTTTGAACTCCACCCAGCTGGCAGTGTGAGTACAAGGCCCACCATTGTCCTTTTGGCCCGCCCGCCACCGTGTGAACGGGCCCACAGAGCTCGGACACTGATGTATTGTGTTCCTTCTGGATGGCAAACAAGCACCAAAATATCCCAAACAAGCATTAGTTGGCATTGAAATTGCAGCACTCCATGTACAAAATGTCTGTGCTGTGACTCACACAGAACACATTCAAATGCTGAAAAGTTATTGTTACCGTGTTAATTGGTTAATAATTATTTAATGGGATAAAATTCTATTGAGAGCCATTGTTGTGGCTTTGGAAAGCCTGCGTGGTTCGTGTTTGAGTCTTTGTGGTCCTGGCTGGTGCCCCCCGCCTCTGCTCCAGCAATTAGACAGGCCCCATTTATTGGTTTCAATGAGGTGCCTGGGACAGCACTTGTTGCTCATACATCGCCACAAGCACATGGAGGTCCTAGTAGGTACAGTGGGTTGTGGTCTGAGGGAGTGTTCACACGAAGCGAACCAGATGGTGATACACCTGAAAATCAGAATCAGGTGAATGTCCATTTTTTTTTTAAATCTTATAACTTTCAATGACCGGCGGCCCGGTGGTTGAGTGGTTAGTGCGTCGTACTCACAGCCATGGGGTCCTGGGTTCATATCCAGGTCGGTCCACCTGTGTGGGTTTTCTCCAAGTACTCTGGTTTCCTCCCACATTCCAAAAACATGGATGGTAGGCTGATTGGACATGCTAAATTGCCCCTAGGTATGAGTTTGACAATGAATGGTTGTCCATCTCCCTGTGACCTGCGATCGGCTGGCCACCCTAGTGAGGATAAAGTGGTTCAGAAAATGAATAAATGAGTGCCAAAATGAGCTATGCACCACAAGCTCAGTTTTTCCATTTTGTCCTCCCTATTAGCTATTACTTTATTATTATTGTTATTATTATCATTATTATTATTATTATAATTACTATTATTATTGTTGTTTTTATTCCACATATGTACTTGAACTTCATGGGTGCTAATAATGGTGAGGCTGTTATTAAACCTTGAAGAGAACGTTCCTGTTGTTTTCACAAATAAATAATTTTAATAAGCCCCAGCACCCCTCACGATGCCCCTCCCGCCATGATAAGCGGTTCGGAAAATGAATGAATAAATATATATATAAAATAATGTCACAATAAACCCTACATACTGTCCTTAAACATTGGCAACTGAAAATGGTTAGTGCATTGTTAGATTCATTTCTCAATATGGGACAATATTCTAACAATACTTTAAAAGCACAGCAAAACTATGTACAATCATGTACAAATTAAAGCAGGGATATTAGGGGGGTAAAGCTATATTAGGCTATTTCTAAACCAGCAACCTGGATGCAACTTTTGTCTATCTTGCCATGTTTGATTCCCAAACCAGCATCCTGCCAAAATAGTTGCACATGTACATGTCAAAGCTGCAATATTGCAATATTTGGCCTCTTATTTTAGCAGCATGATCAAACACCTTCCCTCTGACCCACCCTGGTCCCCCTCCAGTGCTGCATCGAGGCGTAAATCAGTTTTTGTGCGAAATATCTGTGGGAAATGTTCCGACGGTCCTATTAGCACATGAAAGAAACTTGCAAGGAACAATGGTCACTAGTGTATTCGCTAGTCCTTCTCTTGTGTTCTTCTGGATTCATGATGGTGTCACCCCTCTCTAATGGTACAAGTGGTTTAATGATGGGGGTTGGGAGGTAAATTCCCTTAGTGGAGCATCACTTTGGGCAGCTGGTGACCTAGAAAGCTTACCGCCAAAGAAGAACGGGGACAATTAAGCTCTTCTAGAGCCCCAACGACCCCATCATCTTCTCAGAAGAGATTACCCACAATTTATAGATTTAAATAACACTGCTTTTATTGGAAGCATTCATGAAAGAAATATTGTAGTCAATGATTAAGATGAAACTCATGTTCTCTGATAAACAAAAACTACACTGTTGTGGACTCTTAGGTTTGCTAACTATTTAAATAAGAACAAAAGAGAAAAAGTCAAGTGTTCTGTGGAATGTCATCTTCATGCTCTCGAACAAAGACTGTGTTTCACTACAGTTCATACATTCTATAAAGCAAATCCTTTGTTTTTGTCTGCGGTTACCCCACCATCTTTGGGGGAAAAAAAATCTAACAAGTTGCATAAGAAAGGAAGCGTTCATTTACTCTTTGGTAAAAGCTTATAAAAACATAAGAAGTTACTGCTGGGGTGAAGCTCTGTCTCCCGCTAGTGGACATAAATCTCCATTACAAGCTCTGGTTTCTTCTAGCAGAACTTTGACACCGAAATCAAACTACTGTGGCTAACGCGTCATTCATGCTCAGAATACATTTCATTTTCTAAATGCCCTATGTGAGTAAATATGTGCCGTGTTGCATTTGTAGGGTTTTGTATCACTTAATAAGGGGAATTGCAATCATTAATAAGGGGAGCAATTGGCCGAGATTGACAGGTATGCCAGAATATAATATATTATGCTACTTAATGTTCAATGTGACGCTCCTATTGGTGCATTTTTAGGCACGAGTATCATTAGATGTACTATTCACAATTCAAATGTGTTTACTACCTCTATAAAAAGGCGCTGCTGTTGGTGCAGTGGTTTTTCACCTGACACAGCAAGGGATCGATTCCCTTTGCTGGCAGTGATTGTCGGTGAGGATGTTAATATGTATGCAGTATACTATGTAGTATGCCATACAACTGACTGGTGAGCAGTTTAGGTTGTAGTCTGTAGTCTTCACTCGTGTTTTTAAAACTAATTTATACCAAACAAAACTAGAACATGTAAATATTGCCTGATGGCTAGACACCAGGCCAAGGTCTATTCCACCCCTCGCCCAGGATTGACTACATTATGCATAGTACAGGGGTGGCGAACACGTAGCTCTCGGGCCACATGCAGCTCCCGGGCAAAATAAATGCAGCTGTATGCTTATATTTGGTATATACTGTGGCTCTTTGCCTCGTTTTATTTTCTCTTAAACCACTTAAATTCAACATATCCATTAAAAACAAAAATACATTAGAAAACTTGATTGCATTTTTTATGATGCTTCTGGCATAGGGTGTGGCTTTTTGACGGTTTAAAGTTTTGGCTGGGTGTCTAACTTGTTCCCCACCCTTGGCACAATGTGAACATACTAAGAGATCGTAGCGGGAAGTTACCAAATCATTAATTCTTAAGTCTGCACATAATTCAAGCAGTGGTGTGAATGCACACGTCAAGGTTTTCCATCTAAGAGACGGGCTTTAGTTCAGAGTAAAATGCTTTTATTTGGGGTCAGAGCATCCTAAAACAGAAATTGAGTTTGTCGCCTCATCTACAGAGATTAGAATACATCCTTGCAGTTCAGCTTTTAAGGTCAAATGCATGTACAATTAAGTGCATTTTTGACAGGATAGAACATTGCTGCACATACAACATAAAATAATCCTTAGAAGCAACCAGACTGCCAATAAAAGAAAACCCAAGTTCAGAACCATACATAAATATTTTTAAATAGGCTTCAAAATAAAACACTGGACACAAATTAGTAAATAGGAGCAACATGGAAGACCAATATCAGATTCAGAGAAGCAAGAGAGAACAGATGAAGTGAATTTGCAAAGTAAGCAGAAACTAAAAAAAAAAAAATCATCATCCCAACAGATGCTGGGCCCAAAGCGTAGCAGCAACAATCAGGATGAAGTGAGGCTCTACGACTGGAAGACACGAGCTTGAGTGACTTCCAGCATAGAAGGAATTGTCATGGATGACATTCAGAATCTTGGGAGAATAGCATGGCAACTCGTTGTAGCACATGCAGTCAAAATGGTGACGGAACCAGTCCACATCATCTTGGGACAAGCCACCGCCGCTCACTGTAAGCGGGCCAAGACGGTGCCGTTGCTCGATGCGGTAGCGGCGCCGGTCCAGGTGGAGGTAGACATTCTCATCCCAGCGCTTACGCACGCAACGGCCACGACTCTGGCATAGTGCTTCACTGCACAGCCTGGTCGCCGTCGTGACGTTGAGGATGTACGGGTTCATCACGTTCTCCAAGTGGCGACGAGCGTCAAAGCACGAGTCCTGCGAGACCGACGAAATGGTGTCAACTCAAGGTAAAGGATGCTAAGAATGGTCGCTTTTCAACTTGCTGCCATACTTTGTGTTAATCCGTTAGGCATGTGGCATGAGCTGTGGCCCTGAGGTTTATTTATTTATATTTGGCAAACAGTCCCATGAAGTCCCACCTTCCTATGCCAATCAAGAGAATGAGATGGTCCAATCTTCCATTGTGAGAACTAACTGCATACCTGTTTTTTTTTGTTTCAGTAAACATAAAATTTAAAGTTCTTAGATCAAGGGTCACCAACTCTGGTCCTCAAGGGCACTTATCCAGTCTGTTTTCCATATCTCTTATCTGGCTTCTGGAAAAATTAGTCCTTTGATTCAGGTGCATTTGAGGAGGGGAAACATGGAAAACAAGACGTGCCTTCGAGAACCGGAGTTGGTGACCCATCTTAGAGCGTAGCGATTACAACAAATTCGGGTTGAAAAGTCTCACTGGAACTCTTTTGACCTGACTGTGCTCACATCCTGTTTGCTTTCCATTTACAGAAAAAAACATGTCTGAAAAGCCATGAAAAATGTGTCTGATGGTTAGCCAAGTGCATCGAAAAGGGTCATAAATCTAAGGTGATGTCACTTTGCGTGAATCACGACCACACCTGACGCCCACCTTGTGAGATAGATTCACTCAAACTTTTGAACCTAATACAATATTTGCTTTGTAGACATCCGATAAGAAAGGTTATGCAACTTGGTACCTCGGTTTCAGGGACGTCCATGTCTCCCCAGGAAACCACACCAGCGGCACCTAGCGCTGCCGCCTCACCGATGGTGTTCACCAAGTCCATCTGACAATGAAATAAAACCGATGAAATGGGGTGGCTAACCGTTATTTTTGGCAACACACTAACCTCTGACATGTATACGTCTGTGCTGTCCTTGTAGACGGGACGAATGTAGGGATAAACAGGAACGGAATAAGAGTTGTTTGCGAGCGTCGACACCCGGGCTGCTTCGGCCAGACGATGGCGCACAAATTGTCGTGCTTGAACCGAGTCTCTCAGTGCCACCTCCAGGTAGATGGACGGGTAGAGGGCAGTGGACTCTCCCCAGAGCCACAACAGCTCATCGTTGCGCTCCTTTTCAATTTCGGGACACTCGCCGCTGAACTCGGTCATGTCCTGTTTGTAAGTAGGTGTAGAAGTTAATGATTTCATGCCGTTCCCCTGACAAATCTTTGTACAACGATACAATCTTTTTTTAATATTACAGTTTGACACAATGTTGCCTTTAATACATCTAATACAATTTCGACCTTTAAGCAATTGCTTTTTCAATCCAGATGGCTGCATTGTTACATTTGTACTAAATTTATCATTGTGTTTTTGGATATTAGATAAATACTAGGGTTGTGTATTGACTCATTTCTGGCGACATGAGTCTCATCACAATTTGAGCCTTATACTATATTTTTAGACAATTATATTTTTAATATTACAGTGTGACACAATGTTACCTACCTACCTAATCAATTTGATACAATTTTGACCTTTGTGAAGCAATTCATATTTCAATCCAGGTGAATGCATTGTTACATTTGTACTAAATTTATCATTACTATTGTGTTTAAATACTGGTGATGTGATTCGCATCACAATTCGATCCTTCTACTATATTTTTTAGACAATTGTGATTTTTCTAGATTACCTTGGAAAAAAAAGATCAAAATGGACAAGCAAAGATATAGCAGTTCATTTCTAAAACTGTATTTGGCATTAAAGTAAAAAAAAGTTTAAATTTTGAACTTATAACCTTATAACTATTTTGTGCAAATCATCCTTGTTCCAAACCTGCTTAAATTCCAAGTATGAAAGGATGCATTAAAAAATAAAATTAAGTTATTCAAGTTAGAAACATCTACATTGTTTACTTCGACCAAAAAATACACAAGTTTTCAGATGGATTTTGAATCCATACAAGAATTGTGCAATGTATCGCAGAATCAACTTTTTAAAGCCACTTACATACGGAAAGTACTCTCCTTACCTGGTTGTAGTCGTAGTTGTAGCAGTCGGGGTAAAGGTAGTAACCCCACAGCCGATTGGGCCTGTAGCGCTTCCCGATAAGCAGCGAACGCAAAAAGTAGCGCTTGGCAGCACGCTCAAACAGCATCTTGGCCCGCTCCTCTGCCTGCTCATCGGTCAAGCTGGCATTTCTAGCCTTAACCCTGTCGATGGAGATTTGCCTGTAGATATCTTTGCTGCCCCAGTTGCGAATCCACTGCGGGCGCCACTCCTCCAAGTCCAGCACGGCCAGACCCGGAGAGTCATCCGGGATGTAGAAGTCAATATCGTCCTCGGCCAGCTCGCGGTGCTCTTTGAGGTCCACCAACTGGGGCAGGCCCTCGTCCACAAATTCCCCAGTGTCTTCGTCCACGTACGGGACGATCCCAAAGCGGTCGGTGTAGAAGATGGAGACACTCTGGTTGGTGGCGGATTTGAGCGTGCTGCTCACCAGATGGAAGTGCGATAGGTCGAGCGGTAGACCGAAGCGACTCTCGCATAACTCGGTGGGTGCGTTCCACATGAACAAGAACGGGTGGTTGGACTTGATGGGCGGAGATGTCCATGGAGATGCCCCACAGGAGCCCAGGAAACAACACATTGCAAGCAGAACTGCCAAATTTGGCTGCATTGTCAAGCTGCACAGAAATAACACATTTTAGTTCTTGAAAGCTCCAAGATTATTAAGGTTGCCTTATTAATCGATTACTTTGTGTCCAATTGGATGAAGATTTCCTATAGAAAGTTAGACTTGTACATTACCTTAGAAATGACTTGCGTCTTTGTGGAAGAATTTTTGCCCCATCAACTTTTAATTACTTTTAATAATAGAAATGAATGTTCCAGGTACAATTATGAATAAATAATAACAGATCTGGTTTTGTTTTGGTAAATGAGATCTGTGCGAGCACAAATCTTAGCTGTTTTGTCCATGTTTTGGAAAAGCTCTTGTTCCTTGGATGATTTGTGGAGTATAGACAAACCGATTTATCTTTTCATGTTGTATCCCAAAAAATATTTTGCACTTCGGCCTCCCATACACTTGAATATTCAGAATACCCATAATTGTGTAAATAATAAATCTTAAAAATAATAAACATCCAAGTCCATAATTGATTTGCTGATTAGTAGCTACTTTCCACAGTCAAATTCATTATGGATTCATATGCAAAGTTTTACTAGAAAACAAGGTGATTTCTTTTTATTTTTGCTCTTTTTCAATTTTTTTTTTTTTTTGGGGGGGGGTGTTATTGGTAATTTATTTATTAGTTATTGTTATTTTTCATTAGTTATTTGTTTGTTGTTATTGTGCACTTTAAGGTGAGGCTTTAAATCTCATTCTACTTGTATAATGACAATAAAAGCATTCCATTTAATTCAATTCTATTCTATTCTTTGATTCTAAGGGAGAAAAACATGAGTCGAATGACTGACTTGTAAAAGCAAGTTTTTCTATTCACCACTTTAATTGTAACCATTACTCACTCAAATGAATATTGAGTGATTGGTGCCACAAAATAAAAAATATTAGGCCACGGATGTTCCCTAAGTCGGCATTTTTGTGGTACATGCCTGAACATAAGAGCTCACATTTATTTCATACTTTTTGCCTCTGGCAGTGTCTCACACAGTTAGTCGTAGAAATCCTCCCATGTGTATTGCCAAACAAAGAAATAAATGTGAGCCCTGGGGAATAAAAACTAGCTATCCAAGTCTAGTTAGCGGAAAAAACACTTAAGCATTGCTGTATTCCAATCAACGCTTGAGTGACTTCAAAGCGGAGGTCGTAAATTCTGCATTGCAGTATTTTTTTCCTGAGGGCTAAACAAGACTGTACATGGCAAAATTACTAATGAATTTTTAAATTAAAAAACAATGTATTTCTATTTATTTGTTTCCGTTTTAGTGTACTAGCACAAAACTTTAGTTTCTTGTAAAACTTATTTACTGGGAAAACCCGCTTTGTAGCACCACCAATTTCGTTATACGCAGCTGTGTATGACAACAATAAAGGCTTTTGATTTTAATTTGATTTAATTTGCGCACTTGATCATAGTCACACATTATTTTTGAATGCCATTTTTGGGAGCTTTTTCCTCTCATTCTAGACAAGTTAAATTTTACTGAATTTCATCAGAAATAAAAGCTTATTAGTTAAATTAGCAATACACTGATTTCTTTAGTTGTTTTTATTTTATTTAAAATGCTCATTTTTATTGTTCTAGTCAATTTATTCAAAACGTTTTAATGCCCTTAATATTTGAGCACTCCCATTATGTAATTATTAAAATTCATTTTACTCAAGTTTTAATTGCTTTGATTGACCTTTTTTGCTGCTAGTAGGAGGCATGTCAATTAACTCATCACTTAATCATTGTTGTTTGGGTATATTGCTTAATTGCAATTAGATTTCTTTTACAATGTTGAACTTTATAAAAAGCTGTTCACATTAAAAATAGCCCAATATAACAGTTACACAATTCCTGATGAAAACATTTATGCCAGGGGTCGGGAACCTTTTTGACGAAGAGAGCCATAAACAATTCATATTTTCAAACATTCATTGAGAGCCATACTCAGAATTTAACAGTAAAAATACGTGTGCATTTATTCATCATTTGCCACTTTGAAAATAAAAAAAGTCTCTGAATTCTTTTAAGAATATGTTTTCACTGTTGCTAATCAATGAGTATCAATGTGAGTATGCATGCAAAAGAGTACAATGAAGAAAAATTATGATTAAAAAGGTGCTAGAGATAGTGTCAGCGCCACAGTGTGAAGCTCCCATTGGTGCGTTCAGGGTTTAGGTGGTCTCTCACCAGCGGTTCCCATATTTTATCACAACTCGTATGGTGTTTGTAAGGTTTTTGGGGGGTTTGTAAGGGGAATCATAATCATTTATAAGGGCAGTTATCGGCAGAGGTTGACAGGTATGCACAAGTTAGCAGAGAGCCATATACACCCATCAAAAGAGCCAGATATGGCTCCCCAGCCATAGGTTCCTTACCCCTGATTTATGCGTTTGTAAAAAAAATGTCTCCTGCAAGCCAACCTTTTTTTTTCTTTTTTCAAAATTGTTTTCCCTTCCCAATGTTAAAAGTCTACTAAACTTCAGAGTTTAGTTCTATTGAATTTTATTTCATTTCTGCCGGATGTTTATCAAACAGTATTCATTTATTTTTACTGAATGGCATTTCAATTAAAATGAGCCCTTTTACTGTACCCCAAAATAGAAATGTTGTGCTCTACGCTTGTAATTGAATGCAAATCAGATTGCAGTCCAAATCTCATTTTAATTATGGACCAATGATTTCCGATCATTATATGGCAATAAATATTCATGCTATGAGGCAATTGCATATCTTGACATTTTAGGGGTGTTTATAAGGTCATGGGATAGGCCCCGTAACAGGAGCGATCATGTCTCTAGGCAGATAACCAGACCCCCAGGCCCCCACTCTTAAGTTAACTTCAACTAATTAACCAATCTGGACTTAATCAAAGAAGTCATTACCAACCTGCTGTTGGTCTCACGCAGAGAATCTCACAAGCTTGGAAGTCCTCACTGAGCGAGCACTTAGAGACAGTTCTTAGTTCTTTTGCTAGAATGTCCTTGACGCGCTCCCCCTCCAAAAAAAGTGAGACGAGATCAAGCCTTCCTCGTGCTCTGCGGGAGGAGGATGTTGAAAAGATGAGCTCCCACAGGACACAAATTGTGTGGACACATCAACACGTTTGTCCAGACACGTTAGGAATGTTAGGAAAGTTTGGTCAATACCAGTAAGCAACAGGAAGTGGGAACAAAAGGAAAATAAACATCTCTATTCAAACTTTAAAAAGAAAGAAAAGGGGAAGAACACTAATTTCCAAATAAATGTCTGTTAAAAATTACAATGAGAAATAGAGAAATGTTCAATTTATTTTAGTTTCAAGTGAGTATATCTAGAATTACTGAAAATTCAGCATTCTAAACTATTTTAGACCAATGATGAATTGATTTTAGTTTCAAGTGGCCATTATGAGTATTCCGTGACTACTGAAAATTCTCAATTTGAAACATTTTTTTTCATTCATTTATTCATTCTCCATACCATTTATCCCATTAACATGCACTTTAATGTGAATATCTGTCATGAAAAGACCCCCCAAAAGCCAGGTGTGAAAAGACAATAAATTAATCAAGGAGCTTTAGGTTCAGTTATCAATGAAATCTTCACCATTATAGAGGTTAATTAAATCAAACACAAAGAAGATTTGTGTTGGAATTATCAGTCAGGCTTATTGTCCAATATCATCAAATAAACTAATAATTAGTCATTCAAACAAAAGCATAAAATCCTCAACTTATCTCCTTACCGCCACTGCAGCAGGCTCAGCTGTTGTGCATCTGACTGATTGAGGACTTTTGTTGGATGTTTATAAGGCTGTTAAGCTTTTTCTAACTCAAGCTTTGTGATAACATAAATAGGAATATAAAGACATAAAAAACTGTTCTAGTCAAGCCTTGTGGCATCATTGGTCATCAACACCAAAACATTTTCCAATCTTTCTTTTCAACTTTTTCTTATTCCAACAGGCGGGTTTGACAGTTTTTTTACTTGCACTTGGATTTCTCAGAGCAACCTCAAGAAACGTAACAATTGGACTTATTGTTTTGAAGCAGACATTTTGTGGTCATTTTTGCAAATTGTTGCCCAATTTCAAGAGGAAAGTGTGATCAATAAAGTAATCCTGAATTGATGGACAAAACGTTTCATGGAGTCATATCCAAAAATAAACAAGAATTTTATGTGTCAAATGCCTTTCCTGTATCTGCATTCTCACCCTCTTGCTACTGTGACAATGAAATTTCCCGAATACGGGATGAATAAAGTTATCCAATATCCAAGAAGTCTTTCTTTGTGGCTTGAAATAGCCATATAATGTAATCTGTTAATAGGCAATAGCGTCCTAGTGACGTTTCTAGAGAATTCTGTGACTGTTGGATGAAATAAAATAAAAATTGAAAGACATAGTTGTCATGAGATTATTCCCTTTGGTTTGTTTGCTAAATAGTTTGAAAACATTGAGAGTATAGTGAAAATGAAAGTGTTTGCTGAGTAGAAAAAAAGTGACAGATAAATATGTACATACATTGTTTTTTAAAATCGTGCACATAAAATATTTTATTTATGCAAACCAAAATACTAACAAACTTTGATTTACCAGTGATTTGCCTAATATCTCAAATTGCCTGTTTATCTAATCAATTTCCAAGGAAATGCCACATAAACCCTTGAAAAAAAACCTATATTTTTCTTAGAACTATTTAATGAAGGAAATATTTGAATTTTATTGCGCAAACATAATAAAACATAAACCATGTTGGGTGCTCAAACCTTTTTTGCTGAAGAAGCTATTTTTCTAGGAGGCAACCATCGCTTGCATCACATCTCAGCTCCCAACACGCTTGTTCTTGTCACCATGACAACAACCCAGTCGTTGTTATGAAAAACAAAAAAAAGATGAAAAAGCACAGTGCTTTAGGCTGTGCATAAAGAACATGCATTGTTTGACTGTGGCATTAAAATGATGGAAAAATGTGGTCCCTATGGACATGCAAAACTGCATGCAGGTCGTCATTTTGTTGATCAATAGGGGGAAATCTCGAATAAAGTGTGGACATGCAGTAATTGTACTTAGACGCACAGTAGCGCTGTTTAGCAGCTCAAGTTCTACATCAAATTTGACTACACTGATTCAATAAGGGCATCAAATTTTAATGTCATGCGATCTCTTGGTGATGCACTTTGTAAATAGCGATCAACATATTGACCACCCCTGTTCTACTTTTGTCTAAATTAACTTCAATTAAAACGGTCTCTCCTTGCCGCAGGTGCATTGGAATGCTTTAACTCATTGTGTGCCAATGACATTTACGCAGCGGCGGTCCGTGAATTTCCTAGCGACGCCTTCAGCGAATCAATCCAACCCTCAAAAACTATTTTATGACTATAAAACCTCTACTGCAGGTACAGTTTGCGACACATAAAATAATCATCAATAATAACCTCATACAATTGAAATATTATTTAGGAATATAGCCATATTTTACTCACCAAAAATCCTTTTAACCTGTACACAATATCCATCCTCCTTTCTTTCCTCCTTTTCTATCGCCATCGAAGCTAATGCTGAAAGTCGAGCCTATCCTGTCGTATTTCTGGCAAACGTTTTTATCCAATTTAGTGCTGAAAATGTTCGTGTGACAGGCTTGCTTGCTTTGGAATTGACCAACCTTTCTTGATGTCCAGCTTTTTTTCTTGAAAAGTCCGTCTTGAAAATGGCTTTGGCAGTAAATCTGCAAACAAATCAATTTCTTCTCCTCCTTCAGCCATTGCGGGTTGACAAAACCGCTATTAAATCAACACAACAATATATTTGCTTGTGCAGCTCGCTCCAGATGCACTTTTGTAGCTCTGGCTAGTCCACTCTATCACTAGCCAATCATAGTTGGTGAAAGCGATGACGTATCCCTACGCCTGTGAGAAGGCCTTGGTGTCACCAAATCGAATTCTGATTGGTTAAAGCAACAGTCTTATCGACACTTGTTTAATGCAGCAGAGCCTGCAGAACTGATTGTGAAGATCTTGAGGCAGATTACGGACCCTGGCAACAAATAATGGCTGAAATGTGATTGGTTAAATCAGGGGTAGGGAACCTATGGCTCGGGAGCCATGTGTGGCTCTTCTGATGGGTGCATGTGGCTCTTCGCTAACCTATGAGGTAAAATATGTATTTAAACTGCTGGTGACAGAGCCGAGTCCCGAATGCACCAATAGGAGCGTCACGTCGGCACTATGGCGCTCACACTTCCTCTAACATCAATCATCTTTTTTTTTTCATTAGACTTTTCTGCATGCATATTTTCATTGATTAGCAACTGCAGAACAGTGTTGTCAAAAGGATTCATTTATAGTACTTTAAAAGTGGTAAAATTACGCCCAAAAAATCACATCTCATTTTCACATTTTTACTCTTAAATTTTGAGTATGGCTCTCAAGGAATAAAATTTGAAAATAGGAATTGTTTATGGCAGTCTGTGTCAAAAAGGTTCCCGACCCCTGGGTTAAATGCTTCAATATGATAACACACATCTGGAAGCAGTGCAACCAGGGAGAAAAGCAATGAACGGAAGCTAGCAGACAATTTGGAATTATTTAATAAGTATTCATGGTCAAAATATAATTAACATCAGTCTGTGATTCAGATATTTCTTAGGCCAGCAGAGAAGGCCTTGAAGGCCCTGACGGCACACCACTGCATTTACGACAATAACGATTGCATAAAAAACTGCATCATATGGAGTATTGTTCTATGTACTGCACTACTGATCACTTTTTTGTGAACAAATCTCTTCATCACTTGTACCTCTCTAAAGAATACCTTTGCACTACTTCTATAATGGGTGGTATGGTGTATGAGTGGTCAGCGTGTTGGCCTCACAGTTCTGAGGTCCTCGGTTCAAATCCAGGTCTGTTCACCTGTGTGGAGTCTGAATGTTCTCCCTAGGCTCGTGTGGGTTTTCTCCGGGTACTCCTGTTTCCTCACACATTCCAAACACATGCATGATAAGCTGATTGGACACTCTAATTGCCCCTGGGTGGGTATGAGTGTGAGCGTGAATGTTATCCGTCTACTTGTGCTCTGTGATTGGATAGTTAGGCTCCAGCACCCTTCTCGACCCTTGTGAGAATAAGCAGGATCAAAAGTGAATCCCAAATTGTGTCTAATATATAGTACAATGAGTAGAGGTGGTATAGACATGAGTGTTAAAAAAAGATAGACATCCTCTGAAATGGCTAGTTATTGTTTTGGAAAATAACTGAAATTGAAGAGTTCCTCCATAACTTATTTTGACTTTGACCTATCCAAATAAACTCTTAACACAATTCACAGTTAGTAATTCAGAAAAAATAAACCATCAGAGTCAAAGTAGTATGTTCTTATGCTGTTTATTTCATCTTGCTAAGCACATTTATTTCCCCCTTCAGCTTTTGATGACCTGGATGCCAGTGGGTGGCGTTAGATTCGACATGCATTCTTGCCCGGCGTAGCACTGACAAGTGAAATTTGGGCCCAGGCATCCAGGTTTTGGGCAGAAGGGAGTCCCACTGCCATATACTTCCTGTCTGCTCGCAAGATACTGAAGCGGCTGGCATCCAGGTGAAGATAGACAGAAGAGCTGGAGCTACGCCGCACGCAACGGCCGTGCCCCTGACACAGGGCCTGGCTGCACAACATGGCCGCTGCTGTCACGTTGACCAGGTATGGATTGTGTGTGGACGTTAGGTAGTTGGACAGTCACTCGCAGGAAGCCTGGAAGAGGCGCAGAGAGAAAAGTATAGAAGTTATATTGAATGCAATTTGAGATTGTGTTCTGTGGAATGTCATCTTCATGCTCTCGAACAAAGACTGTTTCACCACAGTTCATACATTCTATCAAGCAAATCCTTTGTTTTTGTCTGCAGTTACCCCACCATCTTTGGGGAAAAAAATCTAACAAGTTGCATAAGAAAGGAAGCGTTCATTTACTCTTTGGTAAAAGCTTATACTACAAACATAAGAAGTTACTGCTGGGGTGAAGCTCTGTCTCCCGCTAGTGGACATAAATCTCCATTACAAGCTCTGGTTTGTTCTAGCAGAACTTTGACACCGAAATCAAACTACTGTGGCGAACGCGTCATTCATGCTCAGAATACATTTCATTTTCTAAATGCCCTATGTGAGTAAATATGTGCCGCGTTGCATTTGTAGGGTTTTGTATCACTTAATTAGGGGAATTGCAATCATTAATAAGGGGAGCAATTGGCAGAGGCTGACAGGTATGCAAGAATATATCATATTATGCTACTTAATGTTCAAAGTGATGCTCCTATTGGTGCATTTTTAGGCATGAGTACTATTAGGTGTACTGCGGCACCACCGCAACTGTAAATAGTTGTGCTTGATGTCATTTGGGTTCAACAGTGGTGTTAAACAAGTGTCTTATGTGCCTAATTATGGGAAATTAAATCATTATGGCATTAACTACAAGCACCACAACATTTTTGCATGTGCTATCTTCACCAATACCGACCCGACACAGCAAGAGATCGATTCCCTTTGCTGGCAGTGATTGTGGCTGAGGATGTTAATCTGTCTCTATGTAGTATGCCATACAACTGACTGGCGAGTAGTTTAGGGTGTAGTCTGTAGTCTTAACTCATGTTTTTAAAACTAATTTATACCAAACAAAACTAGAACATGTAAATATTGCCTGATGGCTAGACACCAGGCCAAGGTTTATTCCACCCCTCTCCCAAGATTTACAATATGGTCTACTATTTGGTATAGGGCAGGGGGGGGCAAACATGCAGCTCCCGGGCAAAATAAATGCGGCTGTATGCATATATTTTTATATACTGTAGCTTTTTGCCAAGTTTAATGTTTCTCTTATTTATATTCTCTTAAAACATTCATATTCAGCAAATTTATTAAAAACAAAAATACCTTTCAAAATTTGAATGCATCTTTTTTATGATGCTTCTAGCATAGGGTGTGGCTTTTTGACAGTTTAAAGTTTTGGCTGGGTGTCTAACTTGTTCCCCACCCTTGGCATAATGTGAACATACAAAGGGATAGTAGCAGGATGTTACCAAATGATCAATTCTTATGTCTGCACCTAATTCAAGCAGTGGTGTAAACGCACATCACAAGGTTTTCCATCTAAGAGATGGGCTTTAGTTCATTCATACAGAATAAAATGCTTTTATTTGGGGACAAAGCATCATAAAACAAAAATTGAGATCTACAGAGATTAGAAATCATTGCAATTCAGCTTTTAGAAGTTGTCATGGAGGACATTCAGAATCTTGGGAGAATAGCACGGCGACTCGTTGTAGCACATGCAGTCAAAATGGTGACGAAACCAGTCCACATCATCTTGGGACAAGCCACCGCCGCTCACTGTAAGCGGGCCAAGGCGTTGCCGTTGCTCGATGCGGTAGCGGCGCCGGTCCAGGTGGAGGTAGACATTCTCGTCCCAGCGCTTACGCACGCAACGGCCACGACTCTGGCATAGTGCTTCACTGCACAGCCTGGTCGCCGTCGTGACGTTGAGGATGTACGGGTTCATCACGTTCTCCAAGTGGCGACGAGCGTCAAAGCACGAGTCCTGCGAGAGCAACGAAATGGTGTCAACTCAAGGTAAAGGATGGTAAGAACGGTTGCTTTTCAACTTGCTGCCATACTTTGTGTTAATCCGTTAGGCATGTGGCATGTGTGAGCTGTGGCCCCGTGGTTTATTTGTTCTTTTTTTTTATTTATTCATAACATCCAAACAGTCCCAAGAAGTCCCACCCTCCTCCACCAATCAAGAGAATGAGATTGTCCAATCTTCCACAGTCAGAAACACCTGTGTCCTTTTTTCTTCTTCTTTTGTTCCAGTAACATATTTAAAGTTCTTAGATCAAGGGTCACCAACTCTGGTCCTCAAGGGCACTTATCCAGTTTGTTTTCCATATCTCCTTTTATCTGACTTCTGGAAAAATTAGTGAATTGGTCCTTTGATTCAGGTGAGTTTGAGGGGAAACATGGAAAACAGGGCGTGCCCTCAAGAACCGGAGTTGGTGACCCGTCTTAGATAGTAGCGATTGCAACAAATTTGGGTTGAAAAGTCTCACTGGAACTCTTTTGGCCTGGCCGTGCTCACATCCTGTTTGCTTTCCATTTACAGAAAAAAACATGTCTGAAAAGCCATGAAAAATGTCTGATGGTTAGCAAAGTGCATCTAAAAGGGTTATAAATCTAAGGTGATGTCACTTTGAGTGAATCACGACCACACCTGACGCCCACCTTGTGAGGTAGATTCACTCAAACTTTTGAACCCAATACAATATTTGCTTTGTAGACATCCGATAAGAAACGTTATGCAACTTCGTACCTCGGTTTCTGGGACGTCCATGTCTCCCCAGGAAACCACACCAGCGGCACCTAGTGCTGCCGCCTCGCCGATGGTGTTCACCAAGTCCATCTGACAATGAAATAAAACCGATGAAATGGGGTGGCTAACCGTTATTTTTGGCAACACACTAACCTCTGACATGTATACGTCTGTGCTGTCCTTGTAGACGGGACGAATGTAGGGATAAACAGGAACGGAATAGGAGTGTTTTGCAAGCGTCGACACCCGGGCTGCTTCGGCCAGACGATGGCGCACAAATTGTCGTGCTTGAACTGAGTCTCTCAGTGCCACCTCCAGGTAAATGGACGGGTAGAGGGCAGTGGACTCTCCCCAGAGCCACAACAGCTCATCGTTGCGCTCCTTCTCAATTTCGGGACACTCGCCGCTGAACTCGGTCATGTCCTGTTTGTAAGTAAGGGTAGAAGTTAATGATTTCATGCCGTTCCCCTGACAAATCTTTGTACAACGATACAATCTTTTTTTAATATTACAGTTTGACACAATGTTGCCTTTAATTCATCTAATACAATTTTGACCTTTAACAATTGCTATTTCAATCCAGATGGATGCATTGTTACATTTGTACTAAATTTATCATTGCGTTTTTGGATATTAGATAAATACCAGGGTTGTGTATTGACTCATTTCTGGCGACATGAGTCTCATCACAATTTGAGCCTTATACTATATTTTTAGACAATTGTGATTTTTGTATATCACCTTGGAAAAAAATGATCAAAATGGACATAAAAGCACAGATAGTTTTTCAAAAACCTTATTTGGCACTAAAATCAGTTTTTTTGTTTATAGCTATTTTGTGCAAATCATCTTTCGTCCTAACCTGCTTAAATTCCAAATATGAAATGCATTAAAAAACAAAATTAAGTTATTCAAGTTAGAACTTAGTAGAACTAGAGCCATCTATTGTTTACTTCGACCAAAAATATACAAGTTTTCGGATGGATTTTTAAAATCAATACGAGAATTGAGCAATGTAATATCACAGAATCAACTTTTTAAAACCACCTTTACTACATACGGAAGGTACTCTCCTTACCTGGTTGTAGTCGTAGTTGTAGCAGTCGGGGTAAAGGTAATAACCCCACAGCCGTTTGGGCCTGTAGCGCTTCCCGATAAGCAGCGAACGCAAAAAGTAGCGCTTGGCAGCACGCTCGAACAGCATCTTGGCCCGCTCCTCTGCCTGGTCATCGGTCAAGCTGGGATTTCTGGCCTTAACCCTGTCAATGGAGATTTGCCTGTAGATGTCTTTGCTGCCCCAGTTGCGAATCCACTGCGGGCGCCACTCCTCCAAGTCCAGCACGGCCAGACCCGGAGAGTCATCCGGGATGTAGAAGTCAATATCGTCCTCGGCCAGCTCGCGGTGCTCTTTGAGGTCCACCAACTGAGGCAGGCCCTCGTCCACAAATTCCCCAGTGTCTTCGTCCACGTACGGGACGATCCCAAAGCGGTCGGTGTAGAAGATGGAGACACTCTGGTTGGTGGCGGATTTGAGCGTGCTGCTCACCAGGTGGAAGTGCGATAGGTCGAGCGGTAGACCGAAGCGACTCTCGCATAACTCGGTGGGTGCGTTCCACATCAACAAGAACGGGTGGTTGGACTTGATGGGCGGAGATGTCCATGGAGAAGCCCCACAGGAGCCCAGGAAACAACACATTGCAAGCAGAACAGCCAAATTTGGCTGCATTGTCAAGCTGCACAAAAATAACACATTTTAGTTCTTGAAAGCTCCAAGATTATTAAGGTTGCCTTTTTAATCAATTACTTTGTGTCCAACTGGATAACAATTTCCTATACAAAGTTAGACTTGTACATTACCTTAGAAATGACTAGCATCTTTGTGGAAGGATTTTTGCCCCTTCTATTTTTAATTACTTTCAATAATAGAAATGTTCCAGGTACAATTTATAGAGCAAATAAATTACAGGTCTGGTTTTGTTTTGGTAAATGAGATCTGTGAGAGCACAAATCTGAGCTGTTTTGTTCAGGTTTTGGAAAAGCTTTTGTTTCTTGGATGAGGAGTAGAGTATAGAAAAAACAATTTTATCTTTTCATGTTGTAGCCAAAAATTATTTTGCACTTTGGCCTCACTTGAATATTCAAAATACCCAAAATTGTGTACATAATAAATCTTAAATGATAAAAATCCAAGTCCAGAATAGATTTGCTGATTAGTAGCTACTTTCCACAGTTAAATCCATTGCAGCTTTTTTACTCAAAAACAAGGTAATTTCATTTTATTTTTGCTTTATCATTTTTGGATTTTTTTTATTGGTTATTTATTTATTTGTTATTGTTATGAATTAATTATTTATTTGTTTGTTGTTGTTGTTCACTTTAAGGTGAGGCTTTAAATCTCATTGTACTTGTATAATGACAATAATAGCATTCCATTTAATTCAATTCTATTCATTGATTCTGAGGGAGAAAAACATGAGTCGAATGACTGACTTGTAAAAGCAAATTTTTCTATTCACCACTTTAATTGTAACCATTACTCACTCAAATGAATATTGAGTAATTGGTGCCACAAAATAAAAATCATTAGGCCATGGATGTTCCCCAAGTCGGCATTTTTGTTGTACGTCTGACATAAGACTTTAGGAGTGTTTACAAGGTCATGGGATAGGCCCCGTAACAGGAGATATCATGTCTCTAGGCAGATAACCAGACCCCCAGGCCCCAACTTTTAAGTTAACGTCAACTAATTAACCAATCTGGACTTAATCAAAGAAATCATTACCAACCTGCTGTTGGTCTCACGCAGAGAATCTCACAAGCTTGGAAGTCCTCACTGAGCGAGCACTTAGAGACAGTTCCTAGTTCTTTTGCTAGAATGTCCTTGACGCGCTCCCCCTCAAAAAAGTGTGACGAGATCAAGCCTTCCTCGTGCTCTGCGGGAGGAGGATGTTGAAAAGATGAGCTCCCACAGGACACATTGTGTGGACACATCAACACGTTTCTCCGGACACGTTAGGAAAGTTTGGTCAATACCAGTAAGAAACAGGAAGTGGGGGAAAAAAAGAAAAGAAAATAAACATGTCTATTCAATCTTAAACAAGAAAGAAAAGGGGAAGAACACTAATTCCTCAATAAATGTCTGTTAAAAATCAGAGTAAATAGTATAGAGAAATGTTCAATATATTTTAGTTTCAAGTGAGTATGCCCAGAATTACTGAAAATTCAACATTTGAAACTATTAGAAATATGTTTTAATTTATTCTAGTTTCATGTGGCCATTAGGAGTATTCCTTGACTGCTGAAAATTCACCATTTTCTTTCATTCATTTATTCATTCTCCATACCATTTATCCCATTAACATGCACTTTAATGGGCATGTCTGGCATGAAAAGACCCCCCAAAAGATCCCCAAAAGCCAGGCGTCGACAAGAAATTAAGCAAGGAACTTCAGGTTAAGTTATCAATGACATTTTCAACATTATATAGGTTAATTAAAATCAAAGACAAAGAAGATTTGTTTTGGAATTATCAGCCAGGCTTATTGTCCAATATCATCAGATTACCTAATAATTAGTCATTCAAACAAAAGCATAAAATCCTCAACTTATCTCCTTACCGCCACTGCAGCAGGCTCAGCTGTTGTGCATCTGACTGATTGAGGACTTTTGTTGGATGTTTGTAAGGCTGTTAATCTTTTTTCAAACTCAAGCTTTGTGATAACACAAATAGTAATATAAAGACATAAAAAAAACTGTACTAGTTAAGCATTGTGGCATCATTGATCATCGACACCAAAAATAACTATCTGTACTCACACTCTCATGAATGCATGTCATTGCTTTTCATAACTTTTCTTATCTTGCCTCTGTGTGTGTCCAAATTGTGAGCAGGTGGGAGATGGTGATTGGTTGACTCGGCCTGATTGCCATTTAATTATTGGTCAGAACAACCACAAGGAAATCATGGCTGTGGGGGGGCTTTCCAATCTTTCTTTTCAACTTTTTCTTATTCCAACAGGCGGGTTTGACATGTTTTTGACTTGCATTTGGATTTCTCTGAGCAACCCCAAAAACGTAACAATTGTTTTGAAGCAGACATTCTGTGGTCATTTTTGCAAATTGTTGCCCAATTTCAAGAGGAAAGTACGATCACTAAAGTAATCATGAATTGATGGACAAAATGTTTCAGGGAGAAATCCCAAAAGAAACAAGAACTTGTTCTTTGTGGTTTGAAATAGCCATTTTATGTAATCTGTCAATGGCAATAGCGTCCTGGGGACGTTTCTAGATAATTCTGTGACTGTAGAGAGTTGAATGAAATAAAATAAAACTTTATTTTAAAACTCACTTTATTTTTGTGAACAAATCTCTTCATCACTTGTACCTCTCTAAAGAATACCTTTGCACTACTTCTATAATGAGTGCCCTGGTGTATGAGTGGTTAGCAGGTTGGCCTCACATCTGGGGTTCTTAGTTCAAATCCAGGTCTGCACCCTTCTTAACCTTTGTCAGGATAAGCAGGATCAAAAGTGAATCCCAAATTTTGTCTAATATATAGTACATCGAGTAGAGGTGGTATAGACATGAGAGTTTAAAAAAAAGCTAGAAAACCTCTAAAATGGCTACTTATTGTTTTTGAAAATAACTGAAATTGAAGAGTTCCTCCATAAAGTATTTTGACTTTGACCTATCCAATTAAACTCTTAACACAATTGACAGTTAGTAATTCAGAAAAAAATAAACCATCAGAGTCAAAGTAGTAGTATGTTCTTATGCTGTTTATTTCATCTTGCTAAGCACATTTATTTCCCGCTTCAGACTTTGATGATCTGGATGCCAGTGGGTGGCGTGAGATTCAGCGTGCATTCTTGCCTGGCGTAGCACTGACACGTGAAGTTTTGGGCCCAGGCATCCAGGTTTTGGGCAGAAGGGAGTCCCACTGCCATATACTTCCTGTCTGCTCGCAAGATGCTGAAGCGGGTGGCGTCCAGGTGAAGATAGACAGAAGAGCTGGAGCTACGCCGCACGCAACGGCCGCGCCCCTGACACAGGGCCTGGCTGCACAACATGGCCGCTGCTGTCACGTTGACCAGGTACGGGTTGAGTGTAGATGTTAGGTAGTTAGACAGTGACTCGCAGGAAGCCTGGAAGAGGCGCAGAAAGAAAAGTACAGAAGTTACATTGAATGCAATTTGAAATTCATCCTGAAATTTGACCTGAAAGCCTCATTTGACAAATTTTCTAGTTCAGGGATGTGAAACTTGTTTTTTTTGTCGTAGTGTCGATTTCATCCGGAGGGCCATCATGTCTTCCAACTAGCCTTCATCATAAAAAAGAAAGTTGCCACTCATCATTTACTTTCTCGGGCCATACACAATGATGCGGCGGACCAGATTTGGCCCACGGGGCCGCCACTTTGACACCAGTGTTCTAGTTCATGTCACAGTAGTGACAGATGACTGGCTGGTTGCCACATACAGACAACAAAACAACCGATCACCAGTCTATATAATCAGGGCACATCTGGATGAACAACAGACTAGTCGCCAGACCCGCAGTCTCTAAACTTCTGGCCAGGGGTGTATATCAGGGAAGTGGCCGCCAGTTGAAAGCTGAACAACATAAACAACTTGATGGTGGATTGCCGAGACAAATGGCGGTGCAGTTGCCTCTCAAATTACTCAGAATAAATGTTGTCTTTTTCAGCAACTAAAAACAGGAAGAGATTGTCTAGACCAGGGGAGCCCATAAGGTACTATAGGTAGATCGCACGATAATAACATTTTAATCCCTCCACTCTGTCGATTTCCTTAGTTAGGCTCTTGTGAATTTGGTGTGTCCGCAGTAAGCTTTAATGTGAATTGCTAAAGCCCCCATACATGTTGATAGAGTGTAATGCGAGGTATATCATTATATAATTGCTGAGCTTAGTCAGTGGCCTGTTAAAAAGATAGATCGTGGAAGGTTAACTCCTTGAAACACAAATCTTGGAGCATAAAAGTTGGAACACCCCTGGTCTAGACTGTAGACTCTAGAGCACAGCAAGGAGTGCAGTACTCGTGCATGATTGCATCTGAGGTCCTTCATTTTTTTGTCTTGCATATTTTCTTCTAATAGTCTGATTGTCAAGTGGTTGTTGTTGTTTTTTTTAATCATGGTTACCTTGTTATTGTAGTCTTTCCTTCCGCCCCACATGACCACACCAGCAGCCCCCAGGGCGGCTGACTCACCAACTGTGCTCACCAGGTCCGTCTGGAAAGTCAGTCACATACTATTGTTACTAACTACCATCTAAACCAGAAAGTTAAACCATTACCAGAATAGTGAATCATGGGAAGTGCCAAAGATAACAAGCTGTGTGAAAGTAACTAATGCATCGGGACTTACAGGAGTCTCAAAATCCTGATTCTGGCCTCGATACAGGGGTCTAGAGTAGACAAAGGTAGGCACTGCGGACGGCCGTTTGGTTAGCGCCGCCATCCTCAGGGCTTCGCGGACGCGATACCGCACGTAGAGTGCCGCTTGGGGGGAGTTTTTCAAGGCTGGGTGCAGGTATATTGATGGGAATAGTGCAGTGCTGTGCTCCCAGAGCCACATTAGATCCTGGTTCTGCTTCCGGGACGTGGTCGAGCACCGTCCTGTATAATTGGGTCGGTCCCAGTCATAGTTGTGGCAAATGGGGAACAAGTAGAACCCCCAATGACGACTTGGACGCTCCTTCACCCCGAGCTCAATGGTCTTCTCCATAAAGTTTCTCCCGGCCCTCTGGAACTGATCCGCAGCTAGCTGGGAAATCTTCTTTAGGGATGAGAACGGGGAGTCTTGCAACGCATTGGCGATTGACAGCTTTTGATAGACCCGCTTGGATCCCCAGTTTTGGGCCCAGAGGGGGCGCCAGGACTCCCAGTCGATGACTGCGAGGCCAGGGGTTTCATCCTCAGCAATGTAATGGTCAATTTGGTGCTTCGCCTTGAGCAGGTGTGCCGTCAGGTTGCTGCTTTGAGGAACGCCACCCGCACGGCGAATACGCCTCACTGGATCTATCTTGGGGTAGAGGCCTAGACGGCTTTCGTAGAAAATGGTCAGGAACTGACCTGGAACTGCGGCCGGCGTGGTCACTGCCTGGAAGTAGTGATGACCAAAGGGAGATTCGTAAAGCGATCAGACAGTGAAGTTTTGCAGGTATATAACTGAAAATCTCTGGAAATAATCAAATTCTCGAGATGTGAAGATGGAACAGTTTCGATTGGCCATGAAATGTGGACAAAATATTGCACATAATTTTATGAAAAAGCTATTCTTTTATTAACTGTATTTTGAAGGAGAGGGAATGTCTAGTAGTTCTGTAATCTACCTGGAAGGCTTCAGTGTCCAGTGGAATGTCCAGCCGCTGGCACGTCGTGGTGGGGGCGTTCCACACGGTGATAAAGGGGTGCTTGGGGATCAGGGGAGGTTCGCTGGGTGGCAAAGTGGCTGCCAAAGGTGTGATGCTCAGGATTATGTAGAACAGGTATTGAAGGAACATTTTGATTCGCCGGGCTGAGTGAAGAAGACAACAATTTTACGTCCTCATATTTGCATGTGGGAAGCTGAATATGAACAGTTACACAAAAGTGCCTTGGGAACCCATAAACAACAAACAATACTTCAAAATTACTTCAAATTTTAGAACAAATCAATTGTGAAAGCAAGTACAAAAGTCCTTATAAATGACTCAAGGCAATCGGATTTAAAAAAAAGTTGTGTTATAAAACTATTAATATTTTGAATAAATCACCCATCATAATATGTGATTGGTTTGGCCATTGCTGAAAGGAATTCATACCTGCGTCTCTCCGTTGCATCAATTATGAAGTTCACTCTGGTTCTTTTCTGTTGCCTTTCTTGAAAATCAGGAAACACTGGGCTAGTTAGCCATCTAGTTGTTTATCAGTTTTCGTCCATCTGGTGTTGGTTTATAATATCTTCCTCTTTTCTTCAACCCAGCCCCAACATGACTGGACACTTGTAACATTCACATTAAATAAGATGACCCTTTTTTTGTAGATTTTTTTTTTTTTTTTTAAGTATAATTGCCAACATAGTTAATTTGCAGTGCATTTACATTCATGTGCTGCACGTTATACTCCACAAACATGACATTATAAAAACATAAACAGTTATTGTTGCAGTTGATTCGTCACCACGTGAGATAAAAACCTGTTTAAGAAAAAACATCCATGACAATCAAGTGCTATATGTTGAACCAGCCAGTTTTTTTTGGCTTGTTTTTTTAAGCTTGTTGCTAGCATTTGAGATACGTAAAGAAGAAAACTTACTGTACTTCTGTTAAGAAAGTTCTATGTTAGATATTGGGATTTTTTAAATTCTCCTTTATTTCTGGCATTTTACAATGAACTACACAACCCTAAACCCTAAATCCGCAGTTATGTACAGGACTCATTTAATAGTTTCCTATACATTAATGGATCATGTTTGTGGACTATATTAACTTATGTGGATCTGGAAGATGAATGACTGAATAAATGAGGAAAAAAATACAAAGTTAAGAAAACAAGAATAACGGGATAATAAAAAATATTTTAAAAAAACTAACTAAGGGGAAATAATCAGTTGAATATTTTTTTAATATATTGCACTATATTCTCATTAGTCTTCACGACAGAGCAAGTTACAATCAATATTTCACATCGTTCATTACTGCGTAAATACAGAAAAGCATTTTCTTTCCAGTTTGTTTCTTTGGTAAAAAGACAAAACAATTTCCTGCCTATCTAATCAAAGAACATTAATAAACCTCGAGGGGTACACTGACAGGTTCACATACACTTTTTTTTTTTTTACAATTTTTGGAAGAGAGGAAGTCAAACAACCACAAAAAAGCATCAAGTCATGACTTGAGTTCAACTATGTGCCTATTTCGACGCCCTTTTCAGTGTTTTTTTGCAGCTACATTGACACTAGATATTTATTATGTCTATTTGTCCAATATATATATATATATGTATATGTATGTATGTATGTATGTATGTATGTATGTATGTATGTATGTATGTATGTATGTATGTATGTATGTATGTATGTACGTATGTATGTATGTATATACGTATATATATATATATATATATATATATATATATATATATATATATATATATATATATATATATATGCTGACATAAGTGTTTTGTAAATGTCAAGGTAAAATTAAGATGAGAGAGAGATGTTTTGACTGATAGATGTTTTCAGTATTGTGTGCTTCAAAACCATTAGCACCACCAGCAAATGAAAGAAGCTAACATTTTTAAAGATCTACAAACGTCTATGAGCTAACACGCCAGTGGGCTCATTTCTAGCACATAACTGCAAGTATTGACAGGAAAGTAAGTACTTCTCGCGATACCTTTACTGTGGTAACCCTACTTAGAGGTGCTTCAATTTACATATCTTTCAGGTTACGAAATGCTTTCACATGTAAATTATTGTCCCAAAATACGATCATTTGTCCAAGTTACGAAACACCAAAAGAGGTATAGCATATAAATATAACAAGGGAATTCTGCAATGCATGTAGTGTTCACTTTCTGCAGCCACCATGCAAGCCATAATCACTAGTTATACCCCTTCTTCCAGCAACACCCACACTAGATAATCTGTATAATGATCTGCACAACACTAAAGCCAGGGTGGACACCCATCAGCCTTGCACCCTCGAATGCTCAACGAGGAGCATCACATGGCCACCTGGCAACAACGTGAATGACGATAGAGTTTTGAGCTAGGCCAAGCCCTTCAGCGATTTTATGTTTGAACTGAGGTGCTTTCGATTTGTTTGGTTCGGTGTGCTGGCATCATTTTAAAGGCTTAATAATAAATAGTTTTCTAATATTTTTCCTGTTTTTGCATGCGTACATACTTTTGCATATATATTTCATAGACAATTAGTATCATTTATCATTTTTTAAAGAGTTTATAGTGAACAGTATTAAAGATGGTGGAACGAATTAAACTAATTCAATGTGGAATGCTGCTCCACTTACGAATAAAAGTTATGAAACAACTTGTGGAACCAATAATTTTGTAAGTAGAAGTACCACTCTATTTTGTATACAACAGCTGTTTCGGATGATCCTTGTGCCCTAGTTGTTAGCAATCACAAGCTGTCGTTTACAGTTTCGAGCACTTTTTGCTGTCATTAGTAATGACATCAGTGTCTGAGTAAGGATTTTGGAGCATATTATAATTAATAATGCCAATAGGTCCGAATCGTCTACCATTTTCAACAACACATTGCATAGAATTGTTGGAACTATAAAGAAATACGGCTGAGTGTGAGACTTCCAAAGTTAAGTCTTAGTCATGTGATCCACATAAGGTGTTGTACAGAAGGATATTCTTTCACACTCCTCTCCT
This sequence comes from Stigmatopora argus, assembly GCF_051989625.1. Lineage (NCBI taxonomy): Eukaryota > Metazoa > Chordata > Actinopteri > Syngnathiformes > Syngnathidae > Stigmatopora > Stigmatopora argus. The sequence continues at coordinate 9,864,203 of NC_135389.1, read as the reverse complement.
AAAACTTAGAATTGAAGAAGTCTTTTGGATTTAAGTCTTTTTTGTTGTCTTGTAGTTTATCCAAACAGCGGAGATTAGACAGACTACTGTGGGTATTGGTGTTAAAGCTCAATTAAACAAGTTGACATGCCCCTAACAAGGAATGATATCTTTTTTGGAATGCAAAATGACAACTATTGAGATGGTTTGCAGAGAGATTATTCTGAGGCAACAAGTGGTAATTGGTTGAAATCTCATTAATATTACATTCAGCTCGAAGAAGGTTGTGGATCTGTCCCTAAGTCACAAGAGGCTGCTTCATTTGCTGGAGACAAAATGAGCTTAGAAGGAAAAAGAATGAGGCAATGTGGAATTACGAGACACCCAAAGGAGAAGCGGCCCGGTGGTGCGAGTGGTTAGCACATCGGCCTCACAGCTCTGGGGTCCTGGGTTCACAAATCCAGGTCACCCACCTGTGTGGAGTTTGGATGTTCTGGGTGGGTTACTTCTGGGTACTCCAGTTTCCTCCCACATTCCAAAAACATGCATGTTAGGCTGATTGGACACTCTAAATTGCCCCTAGATATGGGAGTGAGTGTGCATGGTTGTCTGCCTCCTTGTGCCCTGTGATTGGCTGGCCACTGATACAGGGTGTCTCCCGCCTCTTGCCTGGAATCAGCTGGGATAGGCTCCAGCACCCCCTGCGACCCTAATGAGGAAAAAGTGGTGGTTCAGAGAATGAGATGAGATGAGACGTCCGAAGGAAAAGAAGCTTTCTGCAAATGTTTGATGCTCTCAATATGTTTGGTTCAATCCTCAATGTACTTTGGAGTTAACGTGAACATGATTACATTCTTATGAGCTGTGTTTTGATCTGCTAATGTTAGCATGTTAGCATCACTGTTAACATCGCAAGTGTCTCGAGTGATTCTCGAAAGTTCAACAGGAGTATAAAGACGATCAAAAGGCCATGGGAGCCGAGGCTGGGCATTGCACAGCTACGACCTTCTACAGCCCTTCCATTCTGCTCATCTTCCCACTCGTTCCTCATTCGCTCCTTCTCGTTGTCATCCTCGCCACCTCCAGGTGGTCCATCATCATCCTCCTGCACTTTGTTGGCGCTATCGCAATGTTCCCCCTGGTGGCCCTCATAGCAATGGCAACGGAATTCTTCGCCAAGCAATCGAAGGTCTCGGGGGGAGTGCCACCCACTGACAGTGAAGTCTCCGTCGCCCCCAGCAGGGCGAATGCTGTAGGTGGCGGCGTTAAGGTGGAGGTAGTGGCGTGCCTCTGGGTCACGGCGAACGCAGCGTCCGTTGTTCTGGCACAGGAAGTCGCTGCAAAACTCGGCAGCCCGTGTCACATTGGTGATGTACTGACCCAGACGGTGTTTCAGGAACCAGTGGACCTTTGTGCAGTTATGCTACAGGAAAAACAAGAGAATGAAATATTCATCTAGCTAAATTTCATTCTTTCTTTTTTTTCTGAATGCAGTGACATAGTAAGCAGTCCATTGTTTCTTATCCATCAGTGCGACAGGCCAGACAGTCCAGTCTATTTGTTTCTTAATTGTACCCTAACATTGAATGAAGAATCTTCTATTGTTTTGTGTATACACACCCTGCAATTGTCTGGCGGCTCCATTGTTAGTCCACGGCAGCCCAGACATTCACTGGTTCAATTTTTGTTTATACGGGTCACAATATTCATTGGCGACCATTCCATTGTCTATGCATCCTGTTGTTATCTAGCAACTATGCCCAACATCAGCTAGGATAGGCTTCACCTCACTTGAGACTCATGACTATAAAATACTATTAAAAATGAATTTATGTCATTTTTTAGCCTCACACGCCTTTTTAAACAGTGCTCTCTTGTACAGAAGCTTTTTCTTTAAGAATGACTCATTTATAAAACTCTTTTTTTGATGTACACAAGAAGAAAAAAAACAAAAGATCAGACAAAATGAACATGCGTGTGTGTTCCAGACACCGCAAGAAAAGCTGTCAAATAGAAAAATGGCTCTTGGTTGACAAAATGTGTGACTAACCAACAAACACAATGGGCTTTTTATTTCAAGGAACATATGAACTTCATAAAAAAATGTTGTGAAATATAAATCTCCTTTAACGCTTTTTGGCGTTAGCCCCAAAAACACCAGGATTCCAGATTGTAGTGCAACATGGGTATGAGTGCGTTCCTCACCCGTGATGTAGTGAGGTTCAGATCACCCCAGATGACGAACCCTGCAGTTCCCAGCGCTGCACTCTCGCCAATGGTATGAACCAGATCCTTCTGCAGAGAAGATAGGCCAAGTTCAGGGTTAAAGTGAGTCTGCGACATCATGCATCTCTTGAGCATTTATCTGACTAGCATTTAGCCAAGTATTTTAGTTTGTTTAAGTGTTTTATTTGGGAAAACAAAGAAATTCAACACATCTTACTGTACCACTTGATGGAATGGTCGCTAGTCACGTCTTACTCAATCATTTGGGTTGTATTCCCTCACAATGTCATTTTGTAATTTGATGCAAGAACACCCTAAGAGTAATGGTATTTTGTGATGAGTTATAATTTTCAACACCCAAAAAATGAGCAGGCATCTTAGCTGAGCCCTGTACATACACACAGAATAAATGTTTTAGTTTGTCTTTTGTGGCCCTGAATTGAGCTGCATTGGCTGATGGGAACATTGCCTTGTTATCAGAGTGTGTACCGCCCTTTCCTTTATTCATTTATCATCCATATCACTCATCCTCGCAAGGGTGGCTTGAGCCTATCCCGACGGGCTTCAGGCAAAAGATAGTCTACACCCTAGAGTGGTCACCAGTCAGACCCAGGGTAACCAGAGAGACAGCCAACCACCCGCACTCACAATCAAAATTGTGAGGTACAGGGAAAATTGCCCTAGATGGATTGAGGGTTGTTGAGGCAAAAGTTATTACCATTGTAAGGAAGGTAAGTGGCTCGTCGCGGTATCCCAGCCTCAAGTAGACGTACGTGGGGAGATCGTAGTCTTTGGAGGTGAGTGATGCCACACGTAGTGCTTCGCGTATGCGGTGGCGGGCAAATTGCAGGGTGCCCAAGCTGTTGGTGTGCGACTTGCGTATGGCTACCGATGGGTAGAGAGCCGTGCTGCTGTTCCACAGCCAGCGCAGCTCATCGTTCCTCATACTTTCTAGCAGCGGGCAAAGGCCGGTGTAGTCGTCCTCGTGGAGGTTGTAGTTGTGGCAGTCGGGGTAGAGGTAGAAGCCCCAGAGGCAATTGGGGCGCAAGTGCGTGCCCAGCTGCAGTGTACGCTGCATGAAGGCTCGGGCGCTTTTCTCGAAGCGGCGCCGCGCTAGCTCCTCTACCTGAATGCATGCAAGAACAATTCATTCTTATTAATTCTTACATCATATTCATGGTAGCGCGGCCCAGTGGATGAGTGTTTTGGGCGTGGGCCTCACAGTTCTGGGATCGAAGGTTCGATTCTGTGTGGAGTTTGCATGTTTTCCCCGGGATTGCCTGGATTTTCTCAGAGTACTTCGATTTCCTCCCACATCCCAAAATTATGCACGATAGGCTGGTTGGACACCCAAAATTGTCCCTAGATCCCCGAGTGTAAATGGTTGTCTGTCTCCTTGTACATGCAATTGGCTGTCCTCATGCATGGTGCCCATAGTTGGATGGGATAGGTTCCAGCAACCCATGACCCTTGTGAGGATAAGCGGAAAATGAATTAAAGAAATATTCATGAAGGAGCAATAATGGTGACAACCACCTCATGAACCTCTACACACATTGGGTGCAAATTACAATATTGTGGGCTAACATTAGAGAATTGTAGTGTATGACAATTTGTTTTTAAAAAGAGGGTGAAGGTCCTCACTTGTGCCGCTGTCACATTCAGGTAGGCCTTGGCGGTCAACTCTCGCGACATACGCCGGTAGACATCCTTCTTGTGCCAGTTGCGACTCCACTGCGGTCGCCAGAATTCCCAGTCAATGACGGCCAAGCCACGGAAGTCTTGCGCGGGGATGAAGTGCTTGATGTCCTGATAGGCCTTGAACAGGTGTACATCCAGGCTACCGTTCTGCGGGACTCCGCCGTGCACCGCCTCGCCCTGTGGCGTGTAGCGCGGATAATAGCCCAGTCGATTGGCGTAGAAGATGGTGACGTTCTGGCCGGTCCAATCAGCACGGGGGCTGCCGCGGATGTGAAAGAGGTCCAGATTGATGCTAACGTTGTACTTGATGGTGCACAAATCCAGTGGCGCGTTCCAGGCAGCCACGAACGGCTTGCGGCCAACCAGAGGCAGCCGGGCCGGCTTCTGGGCCAGGCAGGAGCCCAGGAGGAGAAGCAGCTGCGAGAACGTGAGGAAGACCAGAACAACGGGCGGCGTGAAGGATGAAGCACCCGCCGGCCCCGCGGGCATGCTGGTGCTCAAAGTCTGAGGCTTTCAGTCATTCTGAGGAAAATTGAACAATTGTTTAATACATGGGTCTGCATGGGTATTTTGCTTTAGTAAGATAAAGTTTCTGGACTGTGTTCCCTCATGGATTGGAATTCTTTTTATTGGCAATGCTGATCGAAAAAGCAAATGAAAATCTTTACATCTCTTGAAACAAGTTTTTCTGTCTTATCTTTTTTTCCCCCTACCGTATTTCCGCACTATAAGGCGCACCACCAATGAATGGCCTATCTTAATAATACCAGAAGCACTAGATTATAAAACACCGTAGTAGTAGGAGATTGTATTATACATGGAGCTGTGCTAAAGGGAATTTCATGCAATGATTATTTTTAATATCAATCCATATATTAGGCGCATCACATTATACGGCAGAGTCCAAATTGAAGTCTTTTAGTTGTGCCTATTAATAAATGGGGTAATTTTCCAATGGGAGCCATACGCTGACAATGTTTAATGACACTTTATAATGTAAGTTTGATGTTCAAATGTGACTACTGTCACCCTTTTATGTGATTGTCACATTTTAGCAAGATACTTCAACATGTTAAAACATTCATAACTTGACTTCAACATATGGCCTAACAAAACAAAGAATTCCTTCTGGTTCAGATCACTCCTGGAGCCCTCTTTACTTACTGTGGTTTTCTGACTTTTTCCACAGCATTAATTTGTATACAAATAAAGAATTTTTTTGTGGACCACTGCATATTCCGCATCCTGTAATTCCACTGTATATGCTTTTTTCCAGGTTAAAATAAAATAGCGAGAAATATACTTGAATTAAGACTTTTTTACATGTCCTTAATGTTGTGTGTTCCCTAAAATTCCTAAGATGATTCCTTAGTCCTGACTGTCTTTTGGAGAATTTTAATAACAGAGTGAAATGTCTGCAGGGAGAATCACTACTAGAGCATGATGAAAACAAACACTCTAAGAGGGCTCCAAAGAGGATTTTATGGAAGTCAAATCTGGAAGAATTTAGACAGTCTGACTACAACTCATCTGGCACTCTGCAGAGCATCAGATTAGAATCTTAAAGGAACAGTTTTTTTGACATAACGTACTGCTTTTTAAGCTGTTTCATTTTTTTGAGACAAACTAAAGAGGCTTAAGATAGTCTCAGAAAATGATAAATGATGAAAATGTAGAATGTAGAAATAGAAACCTGAAAATCAGATTGATGGCAATGTAAACTGAATAGACTCTGGAAAAGGCAAATGTATAGTTTGGAAATAAAGTACCAGGACACATGCAAGTACTATTGGGACACTTAAATGAATGGAGAAAAATAAACGGTGCCGTTTAGACAGAAGTATTCAGACACCTGCAGGAAGTAAAGTGTCAATACAGGCACGATTTTGTGGGAAACTGCTGTAAAGTAAAAATAAGTGAATGTAGTAATCTGTGTGTAAAATCATAAGCATGTCAAATGCTGTAAAAATGTGAAGGACTTAAATTGGTTATTTTTATATCAGGGATTTCACTTAATTCAAGGATTTTCTGTAAGGCAGATGATGCGGTTTATGGAGTGAGCAACATGAGCCATATAAAAAGGACATTGACGTTCAACACGAGCCATGTGGTCAGTGAGTGTTACATTCTTAATTATATATTTGTGCATTATACTTTTGCCATCCAAATCGCTTAACCGGTCTTGTTTTTGTTGTTTTATAGTTGGAGGTGTCAAGGAAACCAAAATATTTGCATCAGTCTGCTTGTCAATTATTGTTTGGACAACAAGACTGAGAAAGTCATGCGGCATCCAGAATGAAAAGACAACCTCTTCTGCCCAGAATTGAAGCCTCAATGACAGACAGTCCCGCCAAGAGTCTCCTTGTGGTTTGACGCCATCAGGCTCGCCAGACATATCGCCCACGACGCCTATGAGCCTTGAGTCCTCCGTGGTGTGAACATCCGTCCTTGTGCGCCTCCATCAGGAAGCCAGTCGTAAGGAAAAGAGTTCATGGGGAAGGCCAGGAAGTCCATGTGGAAGTGGGGAGCCTCCTTAATCGGACTTTCCACCCAAGGCGGTCACTTCCTTTACTTTTTCTGACATATTCCATCTGGGGTATGGACATTTTTTGATTGCTTTTGTTGAAAGTGGGTGTTTCATTTCAGGAGAGATTTTCTTTATTAGCTTTTTAGCTGGAATCACTACAGAAATAATCTTTGGTTAAGAAAGGAGAGTGCTGTGAGAAACTGTATTTCGTCCATTCGCCAACTCAAATTCTTTTTTCTCGCATCTGGCTAACCCTTTTTTCAGTGGGCAGTGGTCCCTGCGGTGGATAGCTATTCAAAAGTTATCCTTTGCATAACTCAGGTATGAGAGTGTGTTGTGGTAGTTGGTTAAGTAGGACATTGATATTTATAATATAATATTGACGGCAAGAGACGTCCAATCCATTTCAACTGGGAGGATCTGGAAGCGATTGTTGACATTCCTGTTGAAATGCATTGGACATCTATTGCCCTCAATGACGGCTAAAGAGTTTTGTAATGTGAGGTTACAATATTTATTTTTATAAAACAAAACAAAGAAAGAAATGGATGTGTATTTCTATTTATTTTGAAGCTTTAATTTTCAATTAACTTTTTCAATTTAAATTAGATTTACATATCTATATATTTTTTTATTAATTATTGCTTATAAATTTGCATTTGTTTTATTATTATTATTTTTGTTTTACTATTTATACTATTTGTGAATTGGACCCTCCAAATAATTCATTTTACTTAAAATTATTTCTATCTTTTTGCTCTCCATCACATTATATAGTACATTTGTACAGGCAACTCACACTAAAATGGGGGCTATAAAATGTTGTCTCGTGGCCCAAAATTGGTCCCTGAGCTGCAGTTTTGAGACCTTTGTCATATGAATCTAATGAGAGAAAAAAAAGAAAAAAATCAAACTAAAGCATGAAAGGATTAATATATAAGGTTTAAGAAATGCAAATATGTCCTTAGCCTTTGTCACACAGGGTTTTAAAAAATATTTACATAAAAAAAAAACTTTCACGGTTGCAGGCTTAATACATTGTGCATGTGTGTTTTTCATTACTATTATCTGGTTATAACTGCAATGCCATTTTTTTGCACATGTAACAAGTGTAGTAATTACAATAAAGGCATTTCATTGGTTTAAGGCAGTGCAAGAGATGCACCATTGATGCCATTTCAAATGTGTATATGCAAGTTATAATGGGATACATTACCAGAACAATTGATATCACACAACACATAACCCGGCCTGGAATCTCGCATTTACATTTTGGCTTAATGTCAAAGTCATAAAAGAAATAGGCCGGCAAGGCAACCTCCTTACAGAACCTCCTGGTCAGCCTGGAAGTGATTAGCAAGCGTTTGTTGCCGCTTGCGGTTCTTGTGGGCTCTCCTTGTTCAACAGATTGACGTGAGAGAGGCAGCGACGCCGTCTGATTGTCTCTACTGGAAAATTTTGTGTATTTGAGAAGTGCTTTGCCAGGAGCTTTGGATCGTCCGCTTGCCAGGCTGCTTAAGGAGGGGAGAGGGGGTGTTGGGGGTGCGGGGGGTTGTTGCTCTAATGGACTTTTGGACTCTTCACTGAGCTACAGCAAAGTCAGTGATATTAGTCTATAAACAGATGACAGCCAAAGACTGGTTGGGAATTCCCGATTCAAGACCATTTAGGACAAAGTGGCGGCCCGGGGGCCAAATCTGGCCAGCCGCATTATTTTGTGTGAATCATGAGTGCTGACTTTCTGTTTTAGGATCAAATTAAAATGAAGAGTATAGATGTATATTAAATTTCCCGATTTTCCCACTTTTAAATCAATAATTGTAAAAAAAAAAAATTAATCAATTTTGTTCTGTTTTTAGTTCAAAAATCATTTTGTAAAATCTAAAAATATATTTTAAAAAAGCTAAAATAAACATTGTTTTAGATCTATAAAAACGGAATATTCCGGGTTTTTAATCCAGTTCTTTTAATCCATTTATTTAAAAAAATCTAAATATTATATCTAAAATTGTCCGGCCCACATGAAATCGAGTTGACGTTAACGCGGCCCGCAAACCAACCTGAGTCTGACACCCCTGATTTAGGATATGTAGAATGTTTTCCAATGTCAGTATGTGTATTCTCAACCGCCCTTTATCATGTAAGATACATTCCAGACCCAATGGATCTAGTTTGAACTCCAATTTTTCAACAGTCTTGCCAAATGTATCTGCGAATATCTAGTTTGAAAACCACTGCAATGCTCAATAAACAGCTTTAAGGACAACAATGGATTGAAGATCAGCACAGCTTTTGAGTGAGAGATTAAAACATCTATAGTATTTTTTTTAAAATGCATTATTATAATTATTATTTATTTTATAATTTTCACGTTTTTGACATTGGATAACTCATACAAAAGAAATATTATTTCTACTCATTATACCTATTGCTATATTTCTATTATTATTTAATCTTTAAAAAAAAACCTGCAACATAGAGGAAAAATACTCATAGCATGCTTCAAACACACCATCTGTCACTGAAACACCTTCCAAAATCATACTTCCTTCCTCGGGTATCCAATCATGGAAGTTGGAACAGATATAATAGCACCACAAATACAAAATTGACTGCATAGACAAAGACATTAGGACACTTGGATGGTGTAAAAAGTTCTTACCAAGATTACAAACTTTCCACAAGATGTTGAAGTGTGCTTATGGGCAACAATGTGATAAATTATTCTTAAACTCTTAAATGGCCTTGTCTGTCTTTTCCCAACTTGAGCCAAGTTTGATGACATTTTATGGAGAAAAACCCAACCTCTTCCCACAGCAATGTAAATAGTGGAAATCCCACAAATATACTTGCCTCCAAAGCATAATATAGGCCATAAGTGAACTTTTAAAAGCCTTTCAAATTTGAGATTTCTCATCTCATATCAGCTGACCTCATCTTATTTCATCTCATCTCATCTTCCGCCTGTCCGAGATCGGGTCGTGGAGGGGATTTGAGATTTGATTTGTTTTTATTCATCACTCATAGGTAATAAATAACTAATGGCAAAATGGCTATACCATTATTAAATTAAGCTTTTGATTGATCACGACAGATGTCTTTAATTTTGATAATAATGTTATGAAAAATATTTTACTTTATATAAAAAGTTGATATTGTTTCAAATGTCTCTAGGTTAGGATTTTTAAGGACATCTGATATAAGGAGGTATCATGTCATGATTATGGCAGTCTTATGAATCTCCTATGACATTCAAATGAAGTAGTAAAAAACAAAACAAAACATACACTAGCATGTTTGAAAATTAACTCAACAATGATGGGACATTGTGAATTTTTAGTAAGTTGTAGAAGTGATCATTTTAACACTGGCAGAGATTTATGTATAAGAAAATGTTCCAAGTGTTAAATTTCTTAAAGGGTTTCCAGATGTTTTGCATCATACAGTCCTTGCATTGTTAGTCAAATCTTATATTATGGTGGCAGTAGGGGCAACTGCTTTGAAAACGGGCCTCCTTTCGTTTCATTTCTTTTTTATTACCACTTTTAGGAGTTTGCACGTAAAAAAATGAATGAGTTTGTCATTTTGCTTCTCCAGGCAACTTCCCTGCATGCCACCTGTGTCGCCACTTATGTGACCTCAGCCCATGTCAGTCATCACCACAATTGCACCATTAAATGTCTCACCTCTAAAAACAAACCCCTAAAAAGTACCACTTTTAGCCTTTTAAAACACAAAAAGGGTGAGCCAGCATTCCTGCAATGAACATTCCACCCTCTTTCAGTTGTACCGTGACAGCCGGCACTCCCAAAATAGACCACATGGTAAACAAAAGCAGAATAAAAACAACAACACATAGGCATCCTTACCCTAAATGCCAATCCCCCCCCCCCCCAACCCGTCCCCCAGCGATCACCTACCTGTATATGATAGGCGGTTCTCGCTTGCTGTCTCTCATGTTGGCCCCAAATTCATTCCTCTCATCTAACAGTGTGTGAATGACAACCCGCTGTTCTGGGTTTTATAGCGCCAACGGGGAAGGAGGAGGAAGGCGTGAGGCAAAACAGTGAGGAACGGAGGGAGCAAGCGAAATGGGCACTACGTTGAGGGAGAGAGAGAGAGAGAAGTTAGAAAAAATATCTCTGGCAGTTCACACTCCAACCAGCACGTGGCAGTGTGTTGACAGACCTCTGAATATTACTTTACCTAAACTTTCAGGTGTTTTCCTTTCCCTACAGGTGTAACAAAAACTTATTTGAACTGAAAAATTTGATGTGAGTGGATCGGAGACGAGTTTACTAATTGGTCTAAAACAGCTGCCCCCAACCTTTTTTTCACTGCGGCTTGGAAAAGCTCTTCCTATTTGCTCGCAGACCGGCGTATGGTGAGGGCAACAACTTAATACAATGTGTGTGTGGTTAATGGTGCACGGACGACGGACACAACGACAAAAAAGTCCCATGTATAAGTACAATTATTTAGTATTTTTGCTACAACTTTTCTCATTTCAATTAGGAGGGGGTTAATATTTATTTCTCTGACGGACCGGCACCAGGTCGCTCTCGGAGCGGTACCAGTCCATGGACCGGTGGTTGGGAACCCCTGATCTAAAAGATTGTGCTGGCTCATCTGAATGTTATAAGTCATTTTTAATCACTGCATTTCTTCCTTTGTCAATCGCTCTATTGATACTTTTGCAAAATGTGCTGAAGCTCGCATGTGTTTGCATGTAAGACAGAGATATGTGCAGTTCACATAGAGCAGGGGTGTCAGACTCGGGTTGGTTCGCGGGCCGCGTTAGAACGTCAACTCGATTTCATGTGGGCCGGACCATTTTAGATACAATATTTAGATTGTTTTTAATAAATGGATTAAAAGGACTGGAATAAAAGCCTTGAATATTCCATTTTTATAGATCTAAAACAATGTTTATTTTAGCTTTATATATATATATATATATATATATATATATATATATATATATATATATATATATATATATATATATATATGTTACACCCTGCATTCGATCTTGACACACAGGGGGAAATAATCAGAACAGCGAGATGTTGTTGTTACTTCAATCCAAACTTTTACTGTAATGATTCAACACACCTCCCGTGCTTCAAGCTATTTGCTAAGACATCAATAATCGAATACCGATCTACTTTAACATGCCCCACACTTGCCATGTGGATCCAAGGATCACCAATCGAACACCGATACACACATTCAATCCAAACTCGTCATAGCTTCTTTACATGCAATCGTTAATAAATCAAACACTCTAGCATGTCACACTAATAAATCAAACACTCTAGTATGTCACACTAATAGATCAAACACTCTAGTATGTCACACTCTCCCCCACAAAAACAAATGTCGTCCCGACATCAGTATATTCCAAATATCTTCCCCTTGTTGGTTGTTATGCTGAACAGTCTAGCGAACTTGTCATTTCACATCCTCTTCTGTAAACTGATACTCATGAAAACTCCAGGCGGCAAGGGCCACAGTTCAAATATAATCCACAACTCGTACGGTCCACGTTCACTGGATGGAAACTGTAATCACAGTCGTAACAGTCCATGTTCGCATAATACATGCCACCCTTGTAGGCTCAAGCCTGTTGGAGTCCATACATAAAGGGTGGTTGAATGTAATATGGCTGCAGGTGTCCTAACCAAGGAACCACTCCTGGTGCAGGGTAAGAAGGTAGCAGCTGATGTGGTGACTGAGTACTATAACAGGAGGGGACACCAAGCTGATCATAGGTTGTTCGTCGTGGTGGATGTCTCTCCCTTCTTGGCCGTTCATAAGTCAACGCCTCAGGTTCATTCACAGTGGTTGGCGGAGAGGTCTCTGATAAATGATCATCACGAGGATCTTCAACAGCCAGATTTGTTCCCTCACCAGGCAGGTCCTCCCGCTGATAGTCATCTTCTCGTTGTACTGGTCCGGAAGCAGGGCCCTTCACTCCGAGTCTCTGATTCGCTGGCAGTGGCCTGTGCTCAGACTCCATCCCTTGGGCATCTCCCTCATTTAGCACCTGGAGGGGCTTGTAGTGAAAGTCATCTTCGTAACCACTGTCTTGGTCTGTCTCTTGAAGATGAGATACCGGCTGCTGTTTATTTCTCTCCATACTCTTGTCAATTTTTCCTCCTTCTGGTGTCAGGTTTTTTATCAGGATGCGCTCTCCTGGTTGTAGCACGGAGCTCCTCACTTTGGTGTCATAGTGCTTTTTACCTCGTTCTGCAGCTTTTCGTACACTCACGGTGGCAATGGTGTACGCCTCCTCCATCCCTTGTCTCCCTTTCTCCACTTTGGCCTTGTATAACTCCAGCTTGTCAGCTTTGATTGCGCGTTCTCTCAGCGCATCCAGTTCATCGCGATAGGCGCGGGCTGCACGGGCGTCTACGAGCAGCTTCAAATTCTCCTGCTGGAGCCTCTTTATTTCTTCCTCCATGTTTTCCTGCTGGTGTCTGTTGTCCAGCAGTTGTTCATTCCTCTCTTCTAGCTCTTGTCTAAGTCGTCTGATCTTTGCCTTTGAATCGGCAGGTTCCACCATCAGGTGTTGCTGAGTTCCCACCTGCTGCTGTTGCATGCTGGGAGGATTGACGATGGCCAGTGGACTGGGTGTGCCACAAAGCACACGAACCACACCTTCCCTTTCCTGAGTTAGCTCTGCTATAGTCTCTTCTTTTAGTGGTCTGCCTCCTCGGATTTTACATCCAGCTTGGAAATGTTCTCCACTCCCACACCGATAACAATGTGTGCACTTCACATCTCGCCCTCCCTGCTGACAAGCAAAACACCTTCTTGGGACATAAGCAGGGCAGCTAGTGTTCCAGGGGGGTGCTGGGGGCTTGCTGTAGTAATTTTGTTTTGCAAAAGGTGGCTGGGGCTCCCTAACTGGTCTTCTAACTGAAGGTGGGAGGTAGGACTGAGGCTGAAACATAGCCTGCTGTAGTGTCTTTCTGATCTGAGCTATCTCTGCACTGAGATCTTTAAGAGAAGCAACACTTGCCTTAAGTTCAGTCAACTCCGCTCGTACCTCACGGGACACTTTTGGTTTTTCTTCTCCAGGGCAATTGGTAGGTCGTAGTTCTTCTGAGTGCACCTTGCTAACATGTGTCGCTGCCTGTGGGGTACTAAACTTCTTTTTATTTCTCCTTTCTGTTTCATTAGCACAGGCTACATTTAACCTCTCTAGCAAAAGCTCATCTGAAGTCTTACAGTTCAGCAAGAGAGGCTGCATATCTACTCTAACACTGTCACTCTGGAGACCAGTGAGTATCGTGTGCAAGCACATACGCTGGACTAAACTTTGGTTGTACTGGATTCCTGATTCTGATTCTCGAGATGCAAACAGTACCTTCTGCCTAAGAACTAAGACTCGCATTAAGAAACTTTGAGGAGTCTCTTTGATATGCTGCACTTCTGAAGCTAACTGCACATAGAGGTCGGTAGCACTCCTTTCCTGAAAATGAGCGCGTAGGATGCGTTTGAGTGTGGGAAGAGTGAGGTTAGGTTTCTCTTCCAAATAATTACGTAGCTGCAAACTGGGGGAGATAGCTCTGATAACTGCATCAATAATTTCCACATCTAGGTAACCCCTATTCAGTCCATTTTCAATTTGATGAACAAGGCTGGAGAATGTCAGCTTGTCCCTTTGGCCTGGTTCACCTATCTGGCCAGCAATTTTGAAGTCCTTGCGCCAGTATGAGCTTGGCTGGGGCTGGGGAGACACACCCCCTTGAGGGTCCGCAGCATCTGGTAGCTGGGGCAAAGTTATTGGAGTCTCTTCCAATCTTGATCCTTGCTTTTCGTTTTCATCTATTTTGACTTCATGCTTCATATCTGATATTTTATCTTTCAGTTTCAACAATTCAGACATGCCTTCATCCTCTACTTCCTCTAGTTCTTCTCTTTCTAGGTACTTTACAATGTGAGCCACTAATGACAGACGCGATTTCCGTTTAACACTTCTTAATATGTTAAGAAAATCACATATTTCCAGTAGGTTATTTTCCGTCAGGTTGTTCAATGTTCCTACCACCTCTTCGAGTAACTGTTCCATTTTGTTGACGATCTAGGAGCTCTGTTGACTGTACAGGAGTGAACTCTGAACTGGCACGTCTTTACTGTCCCTCTGATGATCTCGTAGGCCTCAGATGACAAGTACTCAACCGCCAACTTCCAGTTCTTCTTAAACAGCAACACCTCCTCTCACTGCCATCTGCCTGGTTTGTAGTGTTTGGGGGGATTTAGCTGGCTCAGAATTCAGTGAGCAGGTCTTGGACACTGGACATCTGAACAGCAATCCCAGCGGTGCCTCCAAAATGTTACACCCTGCATTCGATCTTGACACACAGAGGGAAATAATCAGAACAGCGAGATGTTGTTGTTACTTCAATCCAAACTTTTACTGTAATGATTCAACACACCTCCCGTGCTTCAAGCTATTTGCTAAGACATCAATAATCGAATACCGATCTACTTTAACATGCCCCACACTTGCCATGTGGATCCAAGGATCACCAATCGAACACCGATACACACATTCAATCCAAACTCGTCATAGCTTCTTTACATGCAATCGTTAATAAATCAAACACTCTAGCATGTCACACTAATAAATCAAACACTCTAGTATGTCACACTAATAGATCAAACACTCTAGTATGTCACATATATATATATATACACATATATATATTTAGATTTTACAAAATGATTTTTGAACTAAAAATACAGAAAAAATGATTAAAAATTTACATTTATTGATTTAAAAGGGGGAAAATCAGGACATTTAAAATACATCTATACTCTTCATTTTAATTTGATCCTAAAACAGAAAGTCACCACTCATGATTTACTTTCCCGGGCCAGACAAAATGATGCGGCGGGCCAGATTTGGCCCCCGGGCCGCCACTTTGACACACACGTAGAGTAACAGCGTTGACAGTTGAGGTGTGAATCATCCAATTTCATAATGAGAATACCATATCATGTCATAATGAGCCTTTGGGCAGTGACGGAATATATGCTGATGTGACAGTCTCTCGTAATTTGATTTGATTAGGTCCAAGGGAATAGAATCGATTTAATATGATATCAGCTGCACATTTACCTCAATCAGTTTTTATTCATAATTTGGATGTTTTTGACATTTTTGTTGTGAAAACATCAGATATTTGAAAAATGAATGACAACCCTTTTTTCCCCAAGAAACTGTCATTTTAAAGATGACAATGTTGAACAATGTATTGCATTTCCATCAATCATGAATATTATGGAGATGTGGGAGGACACCGGATTAAAAAATCCACATAGCTATGAGGAGAATGTTCAAACTCTACACAGGAAGGCCCAGAATTAAACCCATGATCTCAGAACAGTGAGGTGATCACGCTAACCACTCCACCAGTGTTGTGCTCATCAAGTATTTGATTTGTTGTTGCAATTACTTCAGTTCTTCATTTCTTTTCTTGGGCGACAACTTTCCCAAAGTTGTTGTCAGTCTGAGGTTTCCAATGTTTCCCAAGGTTGGTACATGGGAAAAACACATTGGCTGTGGGGTTCAGTCGTTTGTTGTGACACCGAGCAGCTTTTTTTGCTGAATAGCAGAAAACGTGTTGTTTCTTTATGTGGAGCGGACAGAGAAGATGTATGTATGCATTCAGAAGCATGAGCGCAGACCACATTCTGGACATCTATTCATTTTGGGGGCCAATTACACGGCCCGCCCCCTGGGCCTCGCCACGTTGGAGCCAAAGAGTCAGCATACGCGTCGGCCGACATCTCCGCGCCACCGCTGCTGCTGGATACGCCGCAAATTTTCTGCGGCGACGTCGCCAAGACAAAAGTCTCGGCATGTAGGCGACCCTTGTAACGTCTCTCAAAGCCTGGAGATTATGTGAGATGGTAACTGCGCGTTTATTTCCACCCCCTCTGAGGGTGAACGCGCTTACTCCCTCCATGGCGTTGCCATCTTTCCCACATGTGGATCGCGTTACAACAGCTTCTGCTCTAGACGAGCTGTATGAAGAGACGCTTGGCCCGCTGTTTACGAGCACTTCTATCGGTGCGGGACCATGATCGACTCAAATTGAATTTGCTAGAAGTTCATCTTTGGCTCGTGAGTCGAAGGTTGAGCACAGGTCACAAAGTTTACATTACAGCTCAGTGAGCTTTTCCGATTTAGAACATCGTCGTCAAGTTTTGTCCAAACATTGCACTATTTTCTTTTTATTAGTTATGAATTTTGTGGACGGCTGCAAAAAAAGTGAAAGCCAAAATACTTTTTAAAACGTGAGCCCTTTTCTGTTCACTAGAGAGAATAAGGTTTTTTTTGCATTAAGATTGATCATTTTCAGCTCTCAAAAATAGCTTTTTCTATCCATGTTCGGCCATGTTAGAACTGTCATGTTCACTCAGAGCAAAATATAATCAGCAGTGATTTCGTTGAAACCAACTACAGTACGAATATTTAAAAAAATGTCATGAATACAAATCAAACTTGGCTTTAAAATCTTACACTCTTGGGTTGAAGATGGAAATGAAATAAAACACAGAAGAACAAAAAGTATTTTCACGTAATGCGTGGTTTACTTTTGTCTTCTCACTGTTGTCATGCCAACCAACAAACAAAAGAACATCTTTTCATTTTTTTCCACCGGTTTCCAGTTCTCAAAAGCTTGCAAAGTTGCCATGTTTTTGTTTGAGCTGCCATGTTTTGGGGGGTCTGGCTCTTGAGAAGTGTCTTTGATGCAAAATCAACTGATGTATAACGGGCAGCCATTATGCCGACCTCCTTGCTCTTCTTGCACCCGCTTGAACTCACTGAAATATTCACACTTCCAAGATTTATATGTCCGTGTTGATTCCTCAGATATTTCCACACATCTACTTTTATGTTAAATTGTTTTTCCCCCAGGTCTCTTGTTTTTCCAAGTCCTTTTTTTTATCCTTTCAGTCTCGAGTCTCAAAATGTGATTTGAAGTAAAACACTACAAAATATGCAAACATTTATGCGTTCCTGTAATCCACCACAATGGTAAATAGTTACTGCAATCTTAAGAATGTAAACCACAATAATAATAATAGTTGACTTTTTGTTTAGGGGTCGCCACTGAAACATGATAACATGATATATTTGGCACAAGTTTTATGCCGGATGCCCTTCCTGAAAATATACATTTTTCATTCATTCATTTGAACCACTTATCCTCACGGTACCGGGGGTGCTGGAGCCTATCCCAGCTACCTACAGACACCCGGCAGAGGACACCCTGAATCGGTGGCCAGCCAATCGCAGGGCACAAGATGACATACAACCATTCACGCTTACACGTAAACCTAGGGGCAATTTAGAGTGTTCAACCAGTCTACCGGGTAGACTCTACCCAGTATGATTTTCCATGCAAGCCCAGGGATGAACATGGAAACTCCACACAGTAAAGACCGAACTGGGATCAAACCCTCGACCCAAGAAGTGTGAGGCCGACGCAATAACCACTTGATCACCGAGCTGCACTCAATATATATTTAAAAAAAAGAAAAGAAACAGATACAATGACACAGGGCTGAATTAAATGAAATGCTTTTCTGCCTTTTATTTTTTTCTTGCATGACCTCATGGTTTATTTCTAGGGTAGTAAAGTTGAAGTTAAAATGTTCATGTTCAATAGTGCAATGGTGCTCTTAACGTTTTGCCAAACTGAGTGAGATGATGAAAATATGTGAAAAATGTCTAAAATGTTGGCTCAAACGGCTTCAAGCTCAACATTCTCCAGCCTCCTCTTGGCGCTTTAAAGTGGCCGTGGGATGAGACAAACACACCACCACATGCATTGACCATTACTGTGTTGCTTTTTTGGACTAACGCATCATGACACTTCGACCATTTGATGACTAACAACCAGATTTAAGCCTCAAAACCTACTTTCAGTTTTTACAATGTGACTTAGAAAAAGCTAATTATGGTCATTTAAGAGAAGTCTGGTTGTTTAAATTGCAAGTGTTTGCCTTCTGTTTGTCTACACTCAATAAAAGCCGCCTTGAAAACCAGAATTAAGTTTAGTTTGTGAGTTCACTATGATTGACGTCAACTTTCAATGTGGCCACTCATTTTCCTGGCTGTCGCTCACCCGAGGATAATGCTGACATCGGCTCTCAGATATTTGCTGATTCTTCAACCTCACTCAATTGACCCTCTCTCTTTTTCATCAATGTTTAGGAAAGTAGACAGGACACTCACAAAACTACTGTTTCAGAGAATGACATATTTATATAGATTAAAATGTTATTATTGTTATCAATGACATCTCATGTAATTTCCATGTCTTACCATAAACATTTCTTAATGTGTACAATACTCCCAAATTTGGAAATGTTGAGCAAATTCACGGCAACAAAGATTCAATTGTTAAAACACGATGTTAAAAGAGGAACCTGAGCACTCAAGTTTAATTACTTCATCGCAAAAATAAAGGTATTATTATGTGTTGGTACTGATTACATGATAACGTCAGGTAAATGTCATTTGAAATAACTAATATATGCATATAAAAAGCTCGGATCTTAATAACAGGTTATTTTTGTCAAACCTGCCAGTCTTTGATTATTAATGAGTGGAAAAACCGAAAAACCATTTTTCTGTTGAAAGAATAATAGTACATACACTCTTTCTTATAGAAGGTGAGGTTATATTACATTATCACTGTAACCAGTATTCTCTGGGTGTTTGAAAGACCAGTCAAAATGCTCAAAAACAGGATGCTGTCAATTAGATTATTGTTCATTCATTGTTGTGTGATGTCAGATTTCTCTTTATAGTCATACATACATTTTCCTCAACAGAGAATGGAAACTAAATTTGGGACTTTCCAGTTTTCTGAATTGTAGCAGTGTAAGATGAGCTACCAGGAAGTGACTTCAATGTGAGAGGCGGTTTAGACAAAGAGACACTTGATGACAAGACAGATGGCCAGAAGCGTAATGATGCACAGGCAGGAAAAGTGAACTGAGAGGAGGATCAGTAAGTCCCCCAGCAGACTGTCAAGCTGCAGGCCAGGGTGAGGCCCAGTGGGCCATTTGGGCTCCACCGTCTGGGGCACCTCGCAGTGGATGCCAGTCCAACCTTGGTAGCACTGGCAGGTGAACTTGTGCTTCATGTCCAGGATGTCCTGGTGGTTCAGGTGGCCGCTGACCTGGAAGTGGGAGCCCGACGGCCACGCCTTCCGCCGGATGCTGAAGAATCGCGGGTTGAGGTGCAGGTGGGCACCTGAGTCCAGGCTCTTGCGGATGCAGCGACCATTCTTTTTGCACAGCGCTTTACTACATAGCTTGGCAGCAGATGTGACATTGATCACATAATGGCCCAGTGGGCCGTCAATGTATTTCTTCACTGTTAGGCAGTTTCTCTGCGCAAAAAAGTGGCAGTTAATACCGTAAACATCTTTAAATACTTAGATTACCCGTAGTTAGTTACTATATATCCTTGTGTACAGTATTCTCTGATGTGATACATTAACCCTCACAAAACTGTCCTTTAAAAGCTGATTCTCTTTAGTACGCATGTATAAATGCCTCCTCAGTTTGCTAGTATTCGTATTCCAAATTTTATTTGCATTGGAATTGATAGATTGCAATTTCATATATTCAAACATGTATTTCTTATGTAGCCTTATATTCCCTTACCGGTACTTAAGGTTCATCTGTCAATATTCCGTTAGTGAGTGGCATGAGCATTACCAGAAATGTGTGCTGAAGGTTAATCAGTGACAGAGGTAATAGTGATATTCTATTATCAGATATAAATTTGTAACATTAGACATGAATGCCATGGAGATTTTTATCTATTATGTATTTAAAAGTTTCTCCCCCAGTGCAACAGAGCACTGTGGCTTGCATTTCAAAAAGCGCCCCTGAGTTGGTACGATAGACAGTATATTTCAAAGTGTGTTTGTATCAAAGAGGAATAAAGCCAATAAGTTGAAAAAGCAAAACTTTTCCTTCCTGAGGGGCATTTAATTTCAAGGCCACATAACAAACCAAACACACATTGTCTCAAATAACTGCTTTTCT
The DNA here is from genome assembly GCF_051989625.1 of Stigmatopora argus. Classification (NCBI taxonomy): domain Eukaryota; kingdom Metazoa; phylum Chordata; class Actinopteri; order Syngnathiformes; family Syngnathidae; genus Stigmatopora; species Stigmatopora argus. Next base: position 9,843,679 of record NC_135389.1, on the reverse strand, counting down.
TTCCTAACACACTACTTGGATTATATTGAATGCAGCTGCAAAATATGGAATTGTTCATTCCTTAAAACTTCATCCAGACCACAATTGAAAATCACCAAAATCAAATATTTTGTCCTGTAACTCTGAATAAGCCAAAGTGAAATTGGATATTTGTTATATCAGTTCCAGCCGACTGTACTATGTGGGATTAAATCATGGAATTGTTATACATTTCAGAATTTGAACAACCCAGTGACCTGAAATCAGAATTCATGCAATAATAGTCTCAATCAGGTATGGTCAATTCATGGTGTTACTCAGTGAGCTGTGCATGTGCATCACTTTATTACTCCATGTAAACAAAATCATACCTGTCAACCTCTGCCGATAACTGCTCTTATAAATGATTATGATTCCCCTTACAAACCCCCAAAAAACCTTACAAACACCGTACGAGTCGTACGGTGTTTGTAAGGTTTTTTGGGGGTTTGTAAGGGGAATCATAATCATTTATAAGAGCAGTTATCGGCAGAGGTTGACAGGTATGCAAAATATAAATTGCATCCTGTAAAGCCACACATAAAGATCAGTGACAATCAGTAGTCTGAATGTAGCTTTATTGTACTATTGGTCTCTTGTTTGAAAAAATAAGTAGGTTAAAATGTTAATCACAATTTATTTGATCGTAGGCTATAATCTTTTCATTCATTTTCTTACCTGTGATCTAGCGTACTCAGACGAACCCCACAGGACAACGCCAGACACTCCGAGGGCAGCACTTTCACCTATAGTGTGCACCAGGTCGCTCTGACAGAAAATAGAGAAATGGACATTTTTTCCCCAACTCTAAGAATGTGCCTGGCAGACACTGTGATACCTGAGACTGCCTAAAGTATTTACCTCTGAAAGAACCACAAAGGTGTAGGCGTAAAAGGGTCTGGAGTAGACAAAAACTGGCAAGGTGATGTCTGGCCGTGCAATTGAAGCAATTCTCATGGCCTCCTTTACCCGGTAGTGGACAAACTTGACAGTATTGGTTGATGACTTAAGCTCATAGTCCAGGTAGATGGATGGGTACAAAGCCGTGCTCTCTTTCCACAACCACATTAGGTGGTCGTTTCGAACGTGCTCCACATTGGGACATTCGCCAGTGTAGTGTTGCGGGTGCTGTTTATAGCCGTAGTTGTAACAGTCGGGAAATAAGTAGAAGCCCCACAAGCCGTTCGGACGACGACCCTCAGCTAAGGCCAAAGTCAGATTCATAAATGCCTGTCCGGCTTTTTCAAAGCTTTCCTTTGCCTCCTTCTCCACTTTGCTCTCTGGCCAGTTGGGGTGAAATTTACGGATCTGTTCCTTTGACTTGTTGCGGTAGATGTCCTTGCCGCCCCAGTTGCGCACCCACTGAGGTCTCCAGTTCTCCCAGTCGATGACTCCTAAACCTCGAAAATCCTTGTTAGGGATCAATTTGTCAATGTCGTTGCGGGCCTTGCTCAGGTGTTTGGAGATGCTCTGGTTCTGTGGAAGTCCGCCATTGATGGGATAGCCCGCATTGGTGTAGTATGGATAGTAACCCAGGTGGCTGTGGTAGAAGATGGTCACGTTGGGTCCGCTTAGGGTTTCGTTGAGGTTGGCCACAATGTCAAAGACGCTCAAGTCCAAGTCCACTCGGAAACGGAGACGACACGACTCAGTGGGAGCATTCCAGACGACCACGAAAGGCCTGTGAGGGATGAGGGGAACTCTGGCCGGCTTGGGCGCATCTCCTTGAGCTCCGGCACTCACCCACAAACTCAACACTAGTATCCGGAGCCCCGTAGGCGCCATGTGCCCCTGATCCTGGTTGTTCGGCAATTAGTGGGTGCATGGCAAAGACTCATGGAGCCCAAACAGACACATTAGAGGCTTCATTGAGCACACATAATCAAATGGAGGACACATGATGATGAGGAGAATGATGAAGGTGAACTATGTGTTGCAGTTACACAACCACATTGGGAATGCCTAGCTGGAGAAAACCATTCAAAGTAGGCTTAAAAAATAATTTCTTTTAAATTTGGGGTTGTCACTTCATCTGTTTTGTAGAGATTTTAATTTTACTGCATATAATTCAAACATTGTTGTTTTGCTTATGACAAATATTTTTCCAAGATCACTGTGACTAAAACTCTACATAAGGAATGATGTATAAAGTATGTCCATATCAGTCAGTCTGTTGAGATATGACCATAACAGTAGTCCGATGCTCAGAGTTCTGCTCGAGTACATATCTTATCGATTATCCTATTATCTTATCTCATCTTATTAATCCTATATGAACCATTTCAAACCTTGAAAACCTTACATGCAAGCCTTTTGCAGATACATGGAGTCAGAATTCAAGAAGGTGACAGACACTATGTCTCATTCCATAACTGCTTTTTTGATAACATGAGACGTAACTTCATAACCGTGCTTATAAATGGCATAAAGCCAGATAGTTGGTTACCAGCATAACCATCATGGTTTTGCTGTGTTTCCTGTTTTGCTTTTGTCATCATTTACCAGGAGCAAACACGAGCATGCTGGTCTTGTTAGTTGTGCCAGACAGACATTTGACCGGGAAGGCTGAATGTGAAAAATGTTCAAATCTTGCTTTAAGACTTGACTCTACACTTTGGATCTGAATTAAAATCATATGTTGGCCATATTCACTCCTGTGCAGTGGATGCAGTAAATGTCAATTGTGGGCCTGTGAAGCCTTTTCAGACTTTTGTTGTGATTAAAGGCTACATAAATAAATGTGACTTGATAATTTTGGAGCAAGCCACAGTAAGGAGCCTGACTTTTATACAATGTTGTTATTGCAGACCTTCACAGCATCTCAAATTTGTAGAGATTGGGGCGAATCTGGCCCTTTTTGGCAGTGAGGGTGGAATCACTGCCAACTAAAAGTCATGAAAGTAAGAATTCATTATTAAAACAGACCTTTGAAGCATACAGTGTGTATGAAAGTTTGTGTGAGGTCTCACTCAGCAGTATGGGATCATCACCACATTGGCATTTTATTTAACATGTACAACAGCCAGGTCTTTCTTGTGTAGGAGGCCCTCAAGGGGCTTCAAATCCTGCCTATCCATTTATCTCGCTCATATGCAAGTAATTCACATTTTCCAGTAAGTCATGAAGATAAACATGGAGATGTCTCCAAGGATATCGAGGGGGGAAAAAAGCTCTGACGGAGGAAGAAGCTGGGAGCCGCTTCCTCTTTGAGCTTTTTCAACCATGCTTGGAGCCCGTATCTCTTGATGACAATAATGGTTGGAAGATGTAATAGAAGAAGGATTCTTACTGGAAAGTGGAGCCTGCCAAATAAAGTTAAAAAAAATCCTACTACTGATGCAACTCCATGAAAACTAAAAAGTGCAGACCAAAGCATTCTGTATGTGCAAAACAAGAATAAATAATGGTGCCTCATCAGGGCAAGCTTTTAACAAATCACACTTATAATCACCATATTTAGAATTTTATACCGTGGACTATGTAGTGTAGTATGTAAGCTGAGTCTCATTTCTGTGGTCAGAAAAAAAAGGTTATGTACATGGACAAAACTGCACGGCATGATAATGATGATGGCCGAATGGTGTGAAGTTTCGAGTGGCTAACTGCGACATAGTGACAAGTCCAACTTTAAGATAAAAAATAAAATAATTAACTGAGATGTGTAGCTCATATCTCCAAATCTTCTACACTCTGAGTACTTTTGAGCCAAGACACCATTATTCTTTGTTACATGCCAACATTTCTGGAAAGCTGCAATTAATTACAGCGTTCCGTCATGTTGAGGAAAACCTCAAAAGGAGGTTTTGTTCTGGTGCTGCCCAGCCCGAGTGCGGCGGGTCCAGCCAACCGCCCGCAGGCCCACAAAAACCAAAGTGAAAGACTTGCAGCGCCAGACCACAAAAAAAGGAATGAAGACACTAAGAGTTCACACCGGTTTGTAGCACTGACGACATCCGGATGAGGCGTAAGGGAATGGAATTTTGCAATATTTCAATCCTCGTGCTATTCATCAGCGTAATTATATTTTATGGGAATTTGGTGGATCAACCCCCCCAAAAAGTTATAATTTAAACAAAGACTTTGTGGCACACACGAAAACAGCTTCCACGGAACAGACTGTGGCAATATGCACAAACTAAGAAATATCAATAAAATTAAAATGACATTCAACATGGGGGGGCGACCCAGTGGATGAGTGGTTAGCTCGTCGGCCTCACAGCTCTGGGGTTCTGGGTTAAGATCCAGGTCACGTCCACCTGTGTGGAGTTTGCATGTTCTCCCTGCCCGGGCCTGCGTAGGTATCCTCCGGGTACTATGGTTTACTCCCACCTTCCAAAAACATGCATGGTAAGCTGATTGGACACCCTAAATTGCCCTTAGGTATGGGTGTGAGTGTGCATGGTTGTCCGTCTCCTTGTGCCCTGCGATCGGCTGGCCACCGATCCAAGGTGTCCTCGGCCTCTGGGACAGCTTGGATTGACTCCAGAACCCCCCCGACCCTAATGAGGATAAAGCGGTTCAGAAAATGAGATGTGATATCAAATCTGTGGGAAAACACAGTAGTAAAGAGCAAAGTTTGAATGAGTTTTTCTATATATTTATCATTCATGTAAGGCTTTTCAATTTAAAGCTTTTATTTTAATAAGCCTTTGATTTTTCTAATTTTACTGGTGTTGGAATAATGATTCAAACCTTTTAAATCATTATTAGTAATATTTAATTAAAAAAGGAAAAACATCTTTCAACAAACTCTGCTTACAACTTGCAAGGAGATGCAATGTGACGCCGTCTTAGTCCCCAGTGCATTCTGACGAGCGGCATACTCTTCGGTACATTTAGCGGCACATAACCAAAACATTCAAAGGTAATCTGATTTAAACAATTGCCATTGAAAGAAAAACACCTGCGTAAGAATTTGCAGTATGAGCATAATAATTTCTTTATAAGGTAAACTGCCGGTGTCCCAGACAAAACAATTTATGAGTCCTTCGTAGATCTCCCAGTAAACAGTCCTTGGAGGGTGAGGTGTTATGTCAACAAGCTGGAGCCAGCAGGGTGACCTCGAGTTTGTCCCAGTCTCAAACTAACGACACTCTTATACAAAAGTAATTAAAATGCATTATTACTTATTAAAAATGCTTACAAAATATATAGAAACACCCCATAATAATTCTAACAACTGGACATGCTAACAGTTGCTGTATATTCCAGCCCAACTTGTTGGATTTCATTTACATGAAGGCCCACACAAGCAGAATGTATTTCCTGGCACTCAGCTGCCAATGTGGAACACATCAAAATGCTGCTTAGACTGGAAGGTTTTAAGTGTGTCAGTGTGTTGACATGATGGAAAATATGAAACTGACACTAAACGTCTACAAAAGACATCATGATTAAAGGGATGGAGCTTGTGGAATTCAACTAAACAAAAGAATATTAAAAGGCCGTTCAAAGTGTAACAAGCTGCTTATACCCATTTCATCGATGATGTGCATTATTGATGGGGTGGTTTTCAATTTACGGTTGCATGACTACACTTTCCAGATGTGATTTTTTTCTTCAAATCCTCGTATTAAGTGCCGCCTGAATGGAAATAAACTGTTACATTTGGCGACTGAAATACTTAGAAATTGTGCACTTTTCTTTGATGCTGGACATGTGGTATGAACTTGTAGGAAGTCTAAAATGTGCTAAATTTGACCAAAATTTCATTTTTCAAAATTGTCAGCATTATCAAAATACATATTTAGCTGACTTGTCTACCTAACCCTTTATTGTGTTGGAAATCTGCCTATACCTTTGCTACAGGAATAAATTGGCTCCTTGATTTTACTCACTCTTAAAATACTAAACCTCTGTAGTATATATTTTTATTTGGGTCAAGATTGACCTTTTTAATTTTGGGTATGCAAAAATAAATTGTATATTCGCATACCCAAAATTGAAAACAGGTCAATCTTGACCCAAACAGGCACCCAGACACAATATAATGGCTACATCTCACTCTCTATTCCATTCACCAAATTCTAAATAAATATAATTGGAATAGTCAACAGCAATGTTGCCCCAGCTAATGTATTTGGTTTAGGGTCAAACTGGTGCATGCGTTTCTCTTTTTTAGAGGGAAAAATGGATTGTTAAAGGTTATGGTCACGAATCTCAATGAAACGGCTCCAAATATTTAACACAATAAACAATGTTTTCCAATGTTAATGGGAATTGACATGAAAATACGTCATTTTATTTTCCAGCAAAAACCTAGCAGTGTCAATTAAATTTAGCAATTAAAGGAATTGCGTTCAATCTGAATTTGGGCTTTCATCATAAATGACAAATACAGGCTAAATAGAGCTTGAGGAAAAAGAGCGGACCCAGAATGATAAAATACATACATCACTTTATCCCATACATTTGACCTATAATATTACCTAACAGGGTGATTTTTTTAATATACACACAACTTCCCCAACCATACCAAGTGTGTAAAAATTGTATTTTTGCTATGGTAAGCCACCTTCTACTGGTCTCGCAAAACCATGGAAGCACCTTAGGGCCAAAAACACATAAGAACTACAGAGAAAGAGAAGCCAGTCTGACTTTCGCCATGCACAGGATACATGTCAAGTCACATCTTCTGTGGACTGACTTGCCATGTATCTTGAAAGTCATGTTGACTTGCCAGTCCAGCGCCTACGAGCAACAGGGAGCTTTTTCTCATGGAATCCTGCGAGTTCCACGCTTTATAAGGGCCTCTTTAGCCGATTGCGTAACCATGGTGGGAATCTGGTTATAATAGCGGCGGGCCAGCAAGTGTTTGTGTTCGATGCCGCTGATCACAGGAAAGTCGTACACCTGAAGGAAACAATGACTTTGTTGAATATGTATACTCACATGAAGGTTTTGTTTATAATTGTTGAGCGATTGTCTGACCTCGTGTATGTTCTGCACCTGGAGGTGAGCGTCTATTTCGTCTGTGCAGACCAAGACACAGTTCCAGGGGCTCCAGTCCTTGTCCCGTTCCCAGCGGACTAGAACCAGGCTGAACAAGTCACCGTTACCGCTCAGGGCCGAGCGGGTCCCCCAGATTACCTCCACCAGGTACTGAATGTCCTCCACCTGATCAGAGATACAACAAACTGGCTCAACAGAGGTTGCAATGCATGCGAAAGGGTGAGAAATGGGAGCGATTGAAAAACTGATTTTGAAAATCTATTTTTAAAAAAACAGGAGATGAAGAGGTTTTTTTTCTATCATGTTTTGTATTTAATATTGGCCCGGCGGACGAGTGGTTAGCGGCCCGGCCGCACAGTTCTGGGGTCGAGGGTTCGATCCAAGGTTGGTCCCATGTGTGGAGTTTGCATGCTCTCCCCGTGCTTGTGTGGGTTTTCTACGGGTACTGTGGTTTCCTCCAAATTCCCCAAAACATGCAGAGTTGGCTAGGTGAGCACTAAATTTCCCCTAGGTATGAGTGTGAGCCTGAATGGTTGTCTGTCTTCTTGTGCCCTGTGATTTGCTGGCCACCAATTCAGGGTGTCCCGAGCCTGGTGCCCGTAGTTAGCTGGCATAGGGTCCAGCACCCCCCATTACTCTTGTGAGTATAAGCAGTTCGGAAAATGAATGCATTTTTTAAATAAAAAAGTTGTAGTAAATAATGTATCAAATACAACAATTGGGGATATATCAGTTTGCTCTATTTATTTCGTGTCATTCTGTCGCTCTCTGAGAGTTTGTTGTCTGTTTGTTGTCACTCTAATAATTGTCAAATTATTATTTTAAATTTTTTTTTTTTTTAAATACTTCTTAAATATTAAAAAACATCTTTTTTAGTGTATGGTTCCTGAAAAATATGGAAAATAATGGATAATAATGACTTGAGTGATTATTTTAAGAAGGTTTTGTCTCAAAGTTTGTTGTGGGCAAGAGATGACCTGCAAAATAAAGGGAATGGTGTTGTCCTTGTTGAGTAGCAGCTCGCCATCCCTCAACCTCTTCAGCATGTTCCTGTAACAGGAGAAGTCATCTCGATTCCCAGCAATGTTCTTCAACCGGGCGCAATCCTGACAGCGGCGACCCAGGTGACCCCGGGTGCAGGACCGAAAGTGGCACGAGTTTAGGTAGCGCTGGCAACTGTGGCAGAGGAACAGATCGTTCTTCAGCTGCGTGGTGCTCTGGGGTACCTTGAAAATACACATTTTATTTCTTATGAGCCTGAAATAATAGGTGTAGTCAATTCACTTGTAAAGTACTGTATTATTATTATTATTATTATTTATTTATTTATTTTTTATTTTTTGTTACCTTGAGGTGCTTGGCCACCTCTGGGTTGAATCCTGGCGTGCGGATGAACTGCAGGAAGAGTGTGGACATTCTCTTTCTCAGGCCTTCCAGGTTGAACTCCTTGACCTGCCGTTTCATCAGGTCTTCCTCCCTATTGATCAGCTCTACAATGTCCTGAGTCAGTTGGCATGGGTACACCTGCAATATGATAAGAGGATTTGTGGCACGGAATTTGCTCTTTGATTTCACTCCATATCACCATCCGTCCCCTTTCTGCTTCTGGCAAAATAAATAAAATGAAATAAAATAAAATAAAATATATAGCAACACTTTACAAAGAAAGCAACAAGAAATAATGCTTTTTGGTTCATAATCAAACCAGTTTTTTTATGTTGTTTAAGTTGTAATTCAGTTTCTATGAAAGCATAGCGGTCTCACAATAGAACTTTTTAAAAATACATTTAATGATTGCATGATACCGAGTTCTAACGTGATAAATTGTCACTTTATCCATGATAAATTTGACATTTTAATGTTTGAACACTGAAATGGGTAAAGTTAGATTCTGGGTCTCTGTAGTCACAGTCTTTGAGTGACACTAAGAGGATGTTGAAGGAAACTGCACAAATGCTAGTTCACTGGAGTGGAGGTAACTTTTATTTTGTGGCAGGAATCATTGACTGAACAGACAGACAAACTAGTTCAAATAGATTGAATGGCTATCGCCATCACTGATTGTAAAAGAGATTTTTCCACTCGTATCAAAGTCTAAAGTCAAAGTTACAATTTGTGTTTCTTAAAAATAAAGGTTGCATTTGATCATTTTCTACTATCTCTTCTTATATAGTAGGTGAAACCTAGTATAAGGCTTTGTGAACTACGTTGCAGTATACATTTTAATGCCATAAAATGACTTTATACTTGTAAAGTGCAGAAAATATCAGATACATGAGACTGTATTACTAATTTTCCATTAAGACTTGAACATCTACTCAAGTTATTTTCTTATCAAGTGTGTACTTAAACAACCTTGGTCAAATATTTTGACTTTTTCCCCTTTCAACGGAATTGTGAAATGTCTCAAAACTCATGACCAGGCATGTAGCCACCTTCTGCAACTATGGTCTCGTACCTCCACAGTTTCTTTGAGGCACAGCAGGATGCTAAGTCTCTCTTCATGGTTGATGGGCGACATTGCCACACAGTCGTACAGATCGCCCAGCTCTCTAGCTCGGATAGTGTTGGGCGTGTCCATTTCGATCATCCGACCATCCGCTCCCCTCCACTGATGAGGTGCCGATGACTGGCATGAACACCGCATAACTTATTGTTAGTACTTGATATTAACTACTCACTCTTCTGTGTGATTGCTCTGATGTCAAAAATTAAAGCGAGACAACAGCTTCATCATGTGCATCACTAAGGAAAATAATCAATGTTTTCTTTGTGATGTTTAAAAGTAGAGAAAATCTTGATCATAATAGGTCATTTCTGAGTTCTCATTATGCTAATGTTCATTCCGTCATTCTCTGTAACGCTTATCCTCATAGGGGTCGCGGGGAGTGCTGGAGCCTTTCTCAGCCAACAATAGGCAGCAGGCAGGGCACAACCTGAATTGGTGGACAGCCCAAATGCACAAGGCACGGGACAATCATTTATGCTCACACTCATACCTAGGGGCAATTTCGAATACTCAACCAGACTAGCATGCTCATTTTGGGGATGTGGGAGGAAACAGGGGTACCCGCAGAAAACCCATGCAGGCCCGTGGAGAACATGCAAACTCCATACAAGAAGATTGGAACCCACAAAGGGTGAACCCTCAATCTTAGAACTGTGAGGCAGACGTGCTAACCATAAATACTCTTACACCGAGCTGCCTCCACTAATGTTAAAATTATTTCTTACTTATTGCTTGATTATTTATTGTTATTATCTATTGATAATTTATTTGTCTGTTTGTTGTTATTTTTGCACTTGGTGGTGAAGCTTTAAATCTCATTCTACTTGTAAAATGACAATAAAAGCATTGAATTCAAATCAATTCAATAATACTTCAATATGTTTTTTAGAATAGTACTCTTAGTAGAGAGATGCTGCAACTCTAGAGGTAATTGATACTCCTTGAGGTAGTACGAATATTTCTGAAGAACACTACTGCAACTATTTCCCAAACAAATACTGTTTGCATTGACCTTGTCCAGGAATTTCCTGACAGTTTTGTTGTAGTTGTTGTTCCAGATGGCGATACCGTGGCGTCCAATGGTGGCGATGTACTGTGTCTCCTGCTCGAGGAGCGAACACAGGGCCGCTTTCCTCTCGGCCCCTCGCATTGTTGTGTTGATCTGATGCTCCTTGTCAATCCTCCACTCTGCATAAAACAAAAGGACGTCGTTATTGATTCATGCATTTGTCAGGGAGATTCAACAGAGTCAGTCAAGTCAAGTAGTCATACAATTATAAAGGGAAAGGATGAACATATTTTAAATGACGAGCGTGGTTAGGGAACAAATTAAACTTAAATCAAGGCGTCATGTATTTTGCAAGTTATTCCACGAGTTATATTACTCATCCGAGCTTACTCTCCAGGGCGTTGTAGAGCAGGTTAAGGTCCTCCCTCTTCCGCGGTTGCATCCAGCGATTGTGGCAATCTTGCATTTGCTCCGCCCTTTCCTGGTGCCTCCTGCGCTCCTGAAGATCTAGCCAGGCAAGACGACGGTCACGCTGTCGTCTCAGACGGTCCACTGCCTGACAGCTCAGCCACCGACGGGTGTGTGCCTGCAGTCGGATCACCTGCCGGAGACACACCGCAAAATTCATTCGTTTTCTGAACCGCTTATCCTCACGAAGGTCACGGGGGGTGTTGGAGCCCATCCCAGCTGACTTGGGGCACCAGGTGGGGTACACCCTGAATTGGTGGTCAGCCAATAGCAAGGCACAACCTTCCATGCTCACACTCATACCTCGGGGCAATTTAGAGTACTGCATGTTTTTGGGATGTGGGAGGAAACCGGAGTACCTGGGAAAACCCGGGCGAGCCCGGGGAGAACACCCACTTGACTTACTAATTAATACTTGTGTTAAATGTATCTGAGCTGACACACTCTAGTGCACAGGTGTCAAAGTGGCGGCCCGGGGGCCAAATCTGGCCCGCTGCATCATTTTGTGCGGCCCGGGAAAGTAAATCATGACTGCCGACTTTCTGTTTTAGGATCGAATTAAAATGATAGATATAAATGTATATTATATTTCCTTATTTTCCCCCTTTTTAATCAATAATTGCAATTTTTTAAACCATTTTTTCTTTGTGTTTTTAGTTCAAAAATCATTTTGTAAAATCTAAAAATGTATAAAAATATTTTCGTTTTTCCACTTTAATATGGAACGTAATGATTAAAAGAGATTTTCCCTTACTAAGAAAAAAAAGCTCAAATAAACATTGTTTTAGATCTATAAAAACTGAATATTTAGGGCTTTAGATCCAGCTCTTTTAATCCATTTATAAAAAAATATCTAAATATTATATCTAAAGTGGTCCGGCCCACATGAAATCGAGTTGACGTTAATGTGGCCCGCGAACCAACCCGAGTCTGACACCCTTGCTCTAGTGTCATTTTCTCGAAAGCAATTTTGAGTACCCCAGGTGACTACTCCTGCACTCTTCATTTCTTCATTTTTGTAGCTTGATGATGGTGTCTCTTGTGCATTTGGTTGAACTTACAGCATTGAGTCTGGCCGCATGATACTCATCTGCGGTGATGTAGCGCCCCGGGCTGACAAGCTTGTCTGTCAGGTTGGAGATGTAGCAGCCCACGCTTGTCATCTGTGTGGTAACGCTGGAATGGCACTGCTGCGCCTGAGTCACCTGCTCTGCTGTCTGAAACGCAACGTAAGCTTTGAGCCCGACAGAATAGTATGCATTTTGAGACTGGTCTGTCCAGGTAGTATACCTGTGTGTCACGGGTGGCAATGTCGACCCCCCGGCCAGGTCTGGCTCTACGTGGGGTCTGAGCACTGGCGTGGTGGTACTCTGTGCCCGTCAGCTTGTGCCTGTAGCCGCCCAAGAAGGGCTTCCGCATGAGAGGAAGCTCAGTCTCGCCCAGCAGTTCCTGTTGCATGCCATCATCTGTAAAAAGGTTACAAAAATAAACCTTGGGTGGACAATATTCTACAATAGATCATATGGGTAAATGCTACTACATTAATATCAGACGTTTTAAATAGCCAAATGTTGCATTTCATCATAATGCTATGAATATTTTCTAACAGGCATGATGTGCAAAGCAACTTTACGTAGCAGCTTGATACATGTGTGTGCATCCATTCATACAACAATCGGCTGCTGCTGCCATGCAAGGTACCACCAGACTCACTAGAAGTTGTATCTTGGCTGTATAAAGAATGGGAAACATCTAAAGGGACTAAGAAAAATGGCATCAAAGTGGACAAAAAAAAACAATTGCCAAAAACATAAAATTTGTTTTGTATTTATATTGCTTTAGGTAAAATGGTAGTGTTAAATATGTACATAATATTATATATCAACTTAATCAAAGGCCATTGAATTAAATTGAAGTGTACGGATTGTGGCAGACATTATAATAAGACTGGTTCCCAGTCAGCCGTTGGGCATACAACTATGTTGACTACTACTTATTTATGATGTTGACTACTTATTGATTATTTATTTATTATTATTTGTTGATTATTTATCTGTTTGTTGTTACTTGTGCACTTCCCGACTTATTTATGTTGTTGACTACTACTTATTTATTATTTATCGATTGATTTATAATTAATTCTTATTTATTGATTATTTATTTGTTTATTTGTTTGTTGTTATTTCTGCACTTTGTGGTGAGGCTTTAAATCTCATTGACAATGAAAGCTTTCAATTCTATTCAATTAAACAGCAGCAAAATCAGGGAAAGTGAACCTCTACACCATCAGATGACCAAGTTCACTTCTTAATGAGACAAATTTCATCCAGAAATGCAAATCATTTTTTTAAAACCTAAATTTAGCTCTGAAAGTCTTGATTTGCTTTTAAATATAATCCTCTTAATTTTACCACAATTATCCTTTACCAGTTATCAGGCTCACATTAGGGACGTGAGTCATATCGTCTCGCTCGGAGTCCGTAGTGGCGAACAGCAGGTTAACATCGGGGTCTGATGACATCATCTCCATGGTGATGGTGCTGTGCGGCTGAACGCCAAGTTCCAAAAGGCTCTGGTCATCCTGAGATTCTTGCCCTGAAACACAATCGCACAAGCACACACACTTAGACACTGCTTTGGTCGGTACTTACAGCCACATTCCATATTTACTTTAATACTTTAACCAGAATGATTCTGTATTTTTCTTTCTTTTTCTTTTTCTTGGTTGTGCAGTCATTTGTTAAAACCCATTTTGGATCATTTTTGGTGTATCCAACAATTTTTTTTGCAAGTGCACAACATTTTTTTTACAATAATATACCAAAATGATTTTGATCTTATAGATAAAATGCAGGTCTGAAGAGGGAACTGCAAAAAAATGAAAGCAGAAATCAAAAGAAGTGCAAAAGCCAAAGCAAGTAAAACATTTTTTTAAAATTATTCTTACCATTCAAAGTTACATTGAGGACCTCTGTTGGGACATTGAGCTCAGTGGCAAAGTGACGCTTCAGTTCCTGGACTCTAAGGCTGATGGCCAAGGTCGCGATCATAATGTGACCCCCAGGGATCAACAGAACCTTAACTGTAGACGTGCACCAATTACTATCAAACGACCTTAACCTCCTGACTACCAGTAGTTCAAATTTGTCCTTTGTAGAGGACATTTGTAAACCTAAATATCTCCCACATAGTGCATCCAATCACATTAACTGTGCTCTATAGATGACATTCAGAGCTTTCCAATGATACCAAATTTCTTTTGCAGTATTCCAATTACTTCACATGGATTGGGTAATTTCAAAATAAATGTGAGTGGACAAGATGTTTTTTTCCTGGTAGTCAGGAGGATATGTGAGATGGTTAGGAGACTGAATATTTTTTCTAGACGTGAAAAACAAACAAACCTCACCTGTTGCTGTTGGCTCTCTCTCATCATTGCCAGCATGCTCTTCAGCTGCACACGTGAATGAATATGTATTAAGCTTTTGTGATATTGATAAAACAGTGTTTAATGAAACCAATGTTAATTAAATAATTATAATGAGTCTAGATAATAATCATACTGACCTGGTCTAGAGCTATTAGCCTGTTCCTCTGTAGTTGGTGTATCTCCATCTGAGGTCTTTACTCCTGGTAAATTTGCCTTATCCTCGTTCTCTTTAGCCCCTAATCCTACCTGGTCATCCAAGTTCTTTACTTCTGAAGGAATCTCTTTCCCTTTTTCCTCTTCTGTATCTTGTCTACCTTGGTCCTCAGAGACACTTGTTCCTGGTAAGGCTTCATTGTTATTTCCTGGTTCTCTTTGATCCTCTGAGATGTTCCCTTCTGGTGCATTCACACCATCATTCTCTGCTTCTCCTAGGCTCTCTGAGGTGTTTACTCCAGCTAATGGTTGATCCGTGTTTGCTGGTTGTCCTTGCTCCTGGGTGCTGTTAACTCCTGGTGGAGTTACATCATCATTACTAGTTTTTCCTTGGTTCTCAGAGGTGCTTACTCCTGGTAATGGTTCATCTTCAGATTTTGCTTCTTCTTGGTTCTCTGAGGTGCTCACTCCTGGTATGAGTTCATCCTTGTTCCCTTGTTCTCCTTGCTCCACAGAGGTGCTTACTCCCGGTAATGCTTCATTCTCGTTCCCTGGTTCTCCTGGATCTACAGAGGTGCTTACTGCTGGTAATGATCCATCTTCAGTCCCACCTTCTCTTTGGTCCTCTGAGGTGCTCAATCCTGGTAAGGGTGCATCCTCGTTCCCTGCTTCTCCTTGATCATCAGAGGGGCTTAGTCCCAGAACGGTTTCACCCTCGGTCTCCGGTTCTCCTTGGCTCTCTGACACTTGCAATGCTTCATCCTTGTGTTCCTCATTCCCTCCTTCTCCCTGATTCTCTTCAACTTGTGGTACTCCTTGGTTCTCATCCGACCCTGGAGGGACACTCGTTTCACTCTCCTGCTCTGACATTTGATTTAAAGCACCAACTGTGCAGAAGCAAAAGCAGTTTCAACGAGCACTATGCAGCGCTCCGTTTACACGTCGCCATGGTAACCAGGAGGCAAACCCTCTCCCTCGACACGGACGTAACAAAATGTGACGTAGCGCAAATATGTCAGGACGGTGACGAATAACTAAAAAAATCGATTGTCGATAGCTCATTGTTTTATAACTAATTAAAAATCGTTTAAATAAAATGAACGGACGATTATATTCTGGTATTTCAGTGTCGAAATACCATTTGTGTTTGCAAATGTTCTTCATATTTTCAGTTTTATGTCACATAATACTCTTTGATGGTAATATAAGAATTTCTTATCTTCATTAAATTTCTGGTGAAATTTGTAAAAAAAACAACTGAGCGGTTGTAAACATTACATTAATATTTTAGGACGGTTTTTATTATTTGCATTGAAGGGTCCACCATCTGGCCGTGCAAGTGACGTCACAACGATGCCCCTCCCCTCCCCTTTAAGTCCGCAGAGAGCTGCATTCCTCAGACCAAACCATTTTCGGCTAAAAAATATTTTCAAGAATGAGTAAAATCTCGGAGATTTCACTTCCATGGGGCCACTTGTTTAACTACGCTTGAAAATAATAAAGTCAAAATTTAGGCTATACCGTTTGTTTTCGTTCTGTGCTTTTAAACCACTCCGAACATCGTTGGCAACTCGGTGCTCTCCTCTCTGGTCATTTGCAAAGTGGTACGCTCCATGTAGTTGCCATGTTGGATGACTTTCGTCGCTGCGGCTGCTTCACTTTTAAAGATGAAGACCTCTCTTTTTCCCTCTTAAAGACACAAACTCAAGTTGATTTTTTGACCCTTTCCCCCCACAAACAGAAGAATATTTCCGATTTGAGAATCAGGTGGTGCCTCAGGAGACACGCCTGATCCTTGACCAGCCAAGCCTACCCGCAAATCGGCAGAGATGATCCGGCTGATGGAGGCCACATTGCCCGCAGCCCGCATGGACGTCGTGTAAATTTCGTCAATATTTATTTATTTATTTATTTATTATTAAGCGTTTCCCCGGACTACCCCTGCGTCCTTTCGGGGGAGGCCGCTACGAACAAGGCGATGAACAGCCATCCGCTGCCCCGCCGGGTCGCCAACGTGGGCTCGCTTCTGCTGACCCCGCAGGAGAACGAATGTCTGTTTGGCTACCTGGGGAGGAAATGTACGGTGAGTAATACTGCACCTGCGCCGCATCCCGTGATCCACTCAAGTGATGTTCGCTTCAAAAAACCTGCATCTTTTAGTTTTAATCAATCACATCTTTAATCTTCCCCCATATACTCTTAATTCTAAGAGATCTACCCAGTGCAAAGGGCTACTGCTTTGATATGCAGTTCTAAAACAATGAATATAATGATTTTTTTTGTTATTCTCTCTCATTTTCTGATCCGCTTTATCCCCACTAAGGTTGCGTGGGGGTGCTGGAGCCTATCCCAGCTGACTTCAGGCCAGTGGCGGGGGGCACGCTGAATTGGTGGCCAGCCAATTCCAGGGCACAAGGAGACAAACAACATTCATGCTCACACTCAGACCAAGGGGCAATTTAGTGTCCAATCAGCCTATAATGTAGGTCATCTGAATGTGGGAGGAAACAGGAGTACCCAGAGAAAACCCATGCAGGCCCAGGGAGAACATGCAAACTCCACACAGGTGGACCGACCTGGATTTGAACCCAGCTCTCCCACATCTTTTCTTACCCTAGGGTCAACCTCAGATAAGATCACAATATCCCCAATACGTCTACAGTGAAGTTTTTCCAGAGGTTCCACTGTATTTAGGTGAATTTTACATCCTATTGAAGTATCAGGATTCTTGTTGCCATATTTGATTTGTTATAAGCCACAACTATAAATACAGTACAATCATAACTCTACTTTTTTAGTGACTTGGATTTTTTGTAAGTAGAGCAGCACTAAAAACCCTACCAACTAAACCCTTTAATAATGATCAGTGTTCCAATTTTGTATGAAAGGTCTGAGAAACACAGAAATATGGGAGAAAATGATAAGAAAACGATTTATTACTGTATTAAAATGAACAACAAGCATGCAAAATTTTATTCATGCAGGTAAGGAGGAAGCTAACGTTAGCACACAAACATGCACATAAACACGCATCTAAACAACTTCAAATGATGAATTCAAAACAAAGGATTATAGCATTAAATATAACTTCAAAGGAGTAGCAGTCTGTATTTACTTGGATCTTGTTATCAAAATATTTCATAACCTGAAAATGTCTAATTTAGAGCCTTTCGTAAAAAGAGGTACCACTGTATTTTTTGCTTGAAGTTGACCTTGTGACAGATTCCATTATTTTGTCCAATGTATCAGACATACCATGGTGTGTTTGAGATCCAGCTGACTTGTCATTTATGTGGATTGTGATGTGATTGGAATTCCTTTGGTAAGTCAAATTGCTTTGAAAACGAGCAGATTTGAAATTGGTGATGGTGCAGTCTCACATTACATTGTATTATGTAAGTATCTGCCAATTGTGTGCTACCTACTCGCCCACTCGCCAATGGCCGTGTGAGATTTTAAATACCACCATTTAATATTTCCTCTGTGTTCATGAAGCCCATGTTTGGGGTCTGCACTGGCTGATACACGTTCTCTACCTCTGCATTATTATTATTTTACAGATATAGATTACATTTTAAAGACTTCATTTTGAAAGACCAGCGGTTTAGCTTTGAGGGCAGTACCAACCCTCTGAAAAATTGGACTATTATGTAATGTCAACTTACATATAATTATTTAAGCATCATTTTAAGAAGTTGTCGCTGCAATAGTGCTGTTCGTACAAAATATTAAAAATAGAAACATGCACAATATCAAACAAAGCATTACCCCTTTGTCATAGTAACAATAAAAAGTGGACATTATTGTATTGGATGTTATTAATGAAGTGGTCACCACCTAGTAGAAAATCCCCCCCAATGATTGTAACTTTTGGAATTAAACCCCCTGTGAATCTTGTAATCCTCAACCAGAGCGGATTAATTGCTGGCCTTTTGCTTTGTTACTCACTCTATGAAATAAAGTTGTGACATTTGTATTTAGGTTTATTTCAAAAGAAACACAAGTTTTGGGAATAAAAATATATTTTGATGTGCTATTTTTCCCTCCTGAATACATTTCCAAGGTGTCAGATTCACTTGTATGTCAAGGTATTATTGTACTTGTACAACACACACTGTTTAAATGTGAGGTGTCTGACTTCCAATGACGCGCTGGCGTTTCTCTCCCTCACCTTCCCTTCTACTACTAAAGTTAGTTCTAGTTCCAAAGCCAAGGTGATGTTACCACACCAGTTGTGTAAACAAACACTGGATTTATTATACTTTATATTCAGATATATCGACCGGTACACAGTCTACATGTTAACCTGTCTATATTCTGTTTGTGTATGTTTTTGTAGACTCTGTGTTCTGCGGTGGTTCAGGTGTATGCCGCCGACCGCTCATGCGGCTGGCTAAAGAAATGCTGCGGAGTGGCATGTCTAGTCAAAGACAACCCACAGAGGTCCTACTTCATACGTGTCTTTGACGTCAAGGTGAGACACGCTGGTCTTTGCTGACGTAAAAAACATCTGCTAATGAGCTGTATCTGTGTTTATGTTTCAGGAGGGGAAGACCATGTTTGAGCAGGAGCTCTACCACAACTTTTCCATCAGTTGCGCCAGGTCCTACTTCATCTCCTTTGTGGGGGATGTGAGTATGAATCCTTATAATTATAGTAAACGGAAAAATATTTACATAGGTCAATAATAATTTAGATAGCATGAAAATCTGTCTGGTTAGAAAAATAAATACAGCTATGATACTGAATAAGCTATACTGTTTGAACTAGTATAGAAATAAAATTTATCGGATTATGAATAATGAACACTTCAAATGTGTGTGATTGAAATCAAGGTACAGAAATACCCAAAAAGTAATGTAATAATCATTTCAAAATGTTTTTATTTTTTCTTATTTTTATTGTTTTATCACAGTCCAATTGACGGAAACTCTAACACTAAGTTTAACAGTAAAACTAAACACAGATAACAAAGAAAATTACATGTACTGTACTTTAAACCACAAAACACAATTGCCGTCCCTTAGTTACGAAAAAAACGGTTAGCAATTTACATTGGAACATATCATTCATGCTTTGACAAAAATTCAGCTTCAACTGATGAACAGTGTATATTATCGGGTCCTCTCTTGTCTTAGTGGGGCAAAAATGCCTACGTAAGAAATATGAATACTGTATCTAACGTAACGTATGGTAGTTTGAATACAACTAAAACAAATATCAATATTTCAGTGCTAATGATTCATTATGCAATTATTCTAAGACCTTTTACTTCAATGATCTGCAAGGGAAATAAATATTAAAGTTTTAAACCTCACGCATACAAATTGGTGACCCTCAAGTATGTAGATCATGAGCCAATGGCACGCTGCACTTCAGAGTTGCCAGATTAGAAAGTTACCAACCAAGCCCAATCATACCATATATATAACCCACCCAGTTCGCCGGAAACCAACCCAATTTGTCAACACTGCTGCACACCTACATACGCACACACTCCCTTATGCTTTCTTCCTACAAGAAATATGATGGATTGACTTGTTTTCAGGACCCACAGTCAAATCCATAACGCAAACAAGGATGAGAGAATGGAATAAAAGGGATTAGACCAAAGGTCTGAAGAATTTCCAATGTGTTTTTTTGTTTTTTCTCCCTCAGACCAACCAGATCGGTTTGAACTTCGCCAGCGAGGAAGAAGCCAAACGCTTCCGAGTAAGCGTCAATGAATTGCTCTGCCGCCGACTACGCAAGACCGGCAAGTTCTCTCTCCCACGTCGTTTTGCATCCGATACTCGCTCGGTCTCTCTTGGCGCCACTTCCGACCACCACTTCTTGTTCTTGTCTGGGTGCACTACATCCACACTCACAGGGGCCATCTTGCTTCGTTTTAAACTTTTGAGCACCTAAATGGACTTTTAAACACTGCACCTTAATTATTCACTCTTTTCTGTCTTAATCTTTCTTCTCCTTTTTGTTGCTTGTTTTTCTTTTCCTTTTTTGTTGTCATTCTACTCCTTTCTTCTCCCTTGTGTTTTCTCTACTTCTTTTTTCTTATCCATCTACTTCTACTTTCTGTTCTTACTTACTTAGTTAAAATCTTCATTTTCCCCATCTTTGTGTTTTCATCTCTTCCCCTTCTCCTTTTATATGTCTCTTGTCCTTTCTTATTTTCCCCTCCTATTCTTTCTTCTCACCCTCTTTTTTTCATGAGCACATTGCTCCACTAGTAATTGTCTTAATTTTTCTTTTGTTTTGCAGAGAAAAATGGTGTATCTAAAAATGGTATGTTAACCTTTTTGTGCAGCCAATTTCCACGTTCATGCTTGAAAAATCTCACTTTTTTACAAGGTGAACTATTCTC
Organism: Stigmatopora argus; assembly: GCF_051989625.1. Taxonomy (NCBI): domain Eukaryota; kingdom Metazoa; phylum Chordata; class Actinopteri; order Syngnathiformes; family Syngnathidae; genus Stigmatopora; species Stigmatopora argus. The sequence continues at coordinate 9,822,780 of NC_135389.1, read as the reverse complement.
TCTGCTTCGGATATCATTCTGACATGAGGCACCAATGTTTTTTTATAAGCACCTATTTTCTTGGTAATGACCCGCAAATTAACTTTGTAGTAGTATTGAAAACTTGTCATCTGACAAAGGTTTGACAAGGTCCATGGCCATCACAGTACAGTTTAGCCTTATCATTGTGAAGTTTCTTGAAATAGAATTTGTTCATGGCAGGCCTCAAAAACGAAGCCCTGCTGGTTGTTCAGTGATGCAAATTCGGAAACTCCTCAAGCAGGCGTTTGCGCAGTGTTAACTAAAAAAATCACAACCAACGAGCAGTACCGTGGACCTAAAGCACTAATGACCACCAATACATTGATCCTGAGCGACTGAGATTTCACAGACGATGTCAGTCGATCACATCATTGTTTGGGGGGAAAGAAAAAGGACAGTCTGTTTACGTTTTGTATGCTGTGAGTCGATCGTATTCTTGTTTGTGGAAATAGTAGGGCGATAGTCTACCTTTTGTATGGCATACAGAAATAGCTGGTAATAGTGGAAGAACCAATCATCTACCCTAATTGGTGTGTCTAGCTTTGATTAACGTGCCGTCAGCGAGCCCGATCTCTCTTTTTTTGCATGAATTAAGGCATGGACACAATAGCAAATTCTTGCTGTACAACATGGAATGTTTTATATGGTTAGTGGGTAACGCACCGCGGCGTGTCGTGCAGGTTAAGCCTCATCGCGGGAAGTCAGCCCATCTGTGCAGCATGCGGCGCAAATGCTAACCTGCTAACCTTATTTTAGCACAGCTAATCTGTAAGTCTCAAAGCCGCCACAGTGTTGTCATGTGAGCAGCGAGTGTAAACACTTGTTGTCAAGCAAACCACACATTTATTTATGTCATCTCTGCGTTTAATGTATCGTACCAGGGGGAAAAAATTAGAATACATTGCGACACCAAATTTTCTGTTATGAGGGTTAAAATTTAGGATTAAGTTAGGGTTTTGGTCATTACGTTGAATTAAGGTTTACGGGTCCAGTTAAACAGTATATTTAGCGGTTTAGTACAGTGCTTGGTGAGGTTTATGGTTTTCAGGTTAGGTTATAATGGTGCATATACACTGGCTTTGAATTTGACGATTTGCACGACTTGCTTCAATGAAAAGTGAATGTCAATTCACTAACGGCTGGCATGGAGGGGAAAAAGAATTGTTGCCAAGCAGCCAACAAAGGCACCCTTGCCAGAAGACTGAGGTGGAAGGAGAATATCAATGTAGCGTAAATGATTTGTGTTTGGTGTGTACACAACTCCTGCGGTTAAAACTCATGAGCGACGCGAGGCAAAGATTCGCTTGAAGTCTTGTATGAAAGTACAAGCAAGTCTTGGGTTTGGCTCAGGTTTTGGGTTTATAAAAGACCATATTTTTTGCAAAAGATTCTGGGCCCTTGGTCCCTTATCTAGATTTTTTTACGTTATCGCTTTAAATGTCTTCACTCCTCCAATTCCTCATAATCTTTATAAAGTGCAGAAGCATCCTTAATCCAGAGCAGCTAATCCTTATCCAAATCTTTTGACAAGCGCCACAGCACAAGCAATTTACAAATTCGAATTAAAAATCAAAGTCTGGTTAGCTATTCACCCAAATAATTTTCATAATAAAGAATAATAATAATTATAATAATGATCATGGGGCATTTGGGGATGAATTGCTTGGATGCAATATGGTTTTCTTTTTTTACATACTGCTGAACTCAATGTCTCGCGGTAATGTCCTGAATTGTCAATAATATCTCAATTGCTCAGCAAGTTATATATATATATATATATATATATATATATATATATATATATATATATATATATATATATATATATATACATACATACATACATACATACATACATACATACATACATACATACATACATACATACATACATACATACATACATACATACATACATACATACATACATACATACATACATACATACATACATACATACATACATACATACATACATACATACATACATACATACATACATACATACATACATACATACATACATACATACATACATACATACATACATACATACATACATACATACATACACATATATATAACGGATCAAACAGTTTGGCATACAAAGAGGTGCTCAATATGTCGATCACAAAGATGGTCAGTCAAAAAAAAATAATAATTCCGCTACTCCATCATTTTGCTCTCGTTTTTGTCTTTTGAGTTACATAATAGATTAGTCAGCTTTAGCGTAGGAACCAAGGTCAGAACCTCTTTTGCACATCCTCCTAGGGCGTTTGTTGACTTACAGTACAGCAAGTCAAGCTAATTCTTCGAACGGGCGTTCCTCTATCTTGCGCATTTCTTGCTTTGTTGTTTTTGTTTCTTTGTGGCCATAACCAAATTGCTTTCTGTAGGTCCCACACTGCACATGGCTACGGTGGACATCAAGAACCCAGAGATCAATAACGTGCGGCTGATCAACTCCATTGGCTCGCAGTACCATGTCAACAACATACTGAGTCACAGGAAGGACAAAAAGAACAAAGTCAAGAAGAAAAAGCTGACAAAGGCTGACATTGGCACACCTAGCAATTTCCAGTTAGTTTCACCTTCATCTACTTGTCAGAGTCTGTGAAAAATCATTCACTGCCGGCTCTTCAATTTTAAAAATGGACTGGATATTTGGCATGATAAATGGTAGCGGATTACTTCATTTTTAAGACCTGGCTTACAGCTATAGAATATTTAATAACTAAACCTGTCTACCTGTGATTTAACTACCTAGCTCATAGCTATTAAGCATGCAGCTGAGGTAGAGTGTGTTGGCTGGACAACAGTCTAACTGCATCTGTCCTTTCTCCAGGCACATCGGTCACGTGGGCTGGGATCCAAACACGGGTTTTGATGTGAGTAGCACACACACGTGGGGTAAAACAATAAGCACTTTGTATGTGTTGTGGTGGCTGAACAATGACATCCCTAAACAAGAGCTGTTGTTGTCGCACACGTAAACATTCCTCTAAAATATATCCACTTTCTGTCATGGTGATAAACTATTGAAACTGACAACAGATAAGCACAAGCAATGTCTGTAAATTAGCCGTTGACAAGTTAACATCAATGATTCAACCCCTCCTTTCTTCCTGAAAAACCATTGTTTTTTTTTTTGTTTATGCCTACTTTTCAGCTCAACAACTTGGACCCAGAGCTGAAAAATTTGTTTGACATGTGTGGAATCTCAGAGGCGCAACTGAAGGACAGAGAAACTTCCAAGGTCATCTACGAGTTCATTGAGAAGAAAGGAGGAGTTGAAGCCGTCAAGAATGAGCTCAGGAGGCAGGGTAGGTGTGTGTGTGAGAGAGTTTGAGACAAGAGAATGAGCTTGAGTGGGTTTAACTGCAAGCAATAAAAGATTGTATGAGATTAGGATGGCTGAGTTATGCGCAATGAGTATTTTCACAAAAGAGGCTGTAAAACAGGCAAGTGCCATTCCAGTGCCCATGATTGACTGGACTTTGAGAAGGGCAATATTCATCACAGCATGGATGGAATGAGACTGTGAGCGGGAAGTGAATCGGTGTGTGTACTCAATTAAAGTGGAGACATGGTCGAAGGTGGAATATGCCCACGCACCGAAAAGTGGAGCGTTTAAGTGAGTGTAATCCGTGAGAGGAGCGTGGCTGGCCTGAAACTTTGTGATCCTGCATGCTAAAAGAGTCGCTTTGGTTTACTGCTTTACCTTGTTGACATGATGCTCGGTGTGCCCTTCTACAGCACCCCCTCCGCCTCCCTCACGGGGCGGCCCTCCTCCGCCTCCTCCACCACCCGCACATGGCTCCACCCCACCTCCTCCACCTGCACACAGCTCCACTCCGCCTCCCCCTCCTCCCCCGTCCAGAGGAGGCCGTGGGGCTCCCCCTCCTCCCCCGCCTCCTTCCCGCGCCCCTTCCTCGGCCCCTCCTCCTCCACCGCCGACCAGGCCGGGAACGTTGGGTGCGCCGCCCCCTCCTCCAACCAGGGGAGGCCCCCATCACCCACACCACCCTCAAGTTGCACCTGCCCCGCCTGCATCAAACTCTTCCCCACAAGCGCCACCCCCTCCTCCCCCACCGCCCCACCAATCCCCGGTGAATCGAGCCACCGTCGCCCCACCCGCTCCTCCTCCACCGCCTCCTCCGCCGGGCCCCCCGCCCCCGCCGGAGCCAGACTCCGTGCGGGGCGACGTGCCTCGTTCGCCACTCCCCGCTGGGAAGTCAGCGCTTCTGGAGCAGATCCGGGGTGGTGCTCAGCTAAAGAAGGTGGAGCAAAACCACAGAGAACCGCCTCCAGGCAGCAGCGCCAGACGGGACGCGCTGCTGGACCAGATTCGCCAAGGCATTCAACTCAAAACGGTACCACCCACTCATGATGACGATTTCATCGCAGATTTTCGGTGACATGTCTGTCTTGGCAGGTACCGGATCATCCGGAGTCCAGTCCCCCTACGTCAGCTCCCACAGTGGGCATTGTGGGTGCCCTCATGGAAGTCATGCAAAAGAGGAGCAAAGCCATCCATTCTTCAGGTATGGTCCCAGACAGATAATGCGAACACTGTGACTTCCTGCTATTTTTTTGCCTCTACAAGTTTGACACATCTTCAAAAGAGTAATGTCCCAAAAGTTTTATATTTACAAATAAATGCTGTATACCATAATTTCCCAACTATAAGAGGTCACCTAAAGTCCAACTGTAAAAGTTGTTTTTTTTCTTCTGTACCCATGGAAAAAAATGCTTCCCCTCACTTGCTTGTTCACATTATATAAATGAGTAAATAAATATAAATTATAAATATAATAATGCATTATCATATGCTCATTTAAAAAATGAAGCCATGTAATATCTGCTTGCACAGTAATTTTTACTTGGTGTTTATATTTTTAAGTAGTATTTTTTTAAACTAATTTTCTGCAAGTATTGAAATCTTGAAAATCACAAATGTATACAGATCTCAGAAGACGGCCACTCTATAATATCCCTAAAACAAAAATATATGTTTTGTTGACAATTGATTACATTATGAATATCATAGCAGTTATTAACACACACACAGAGCTACTGTTTTCTGATTGACAGTGAGTTGTGAGTGTTATTATAAATATACAGGGAATATTTCAGTTTCTCCAAAAAATCATCTGGAAATTAAATTTCAGTGAGTAAAAAATGTCATTCATTATGGAAAACTATTTATTTCACCAGTCATTTATTTCCCAAAAGGCTGTGAATTATTTCCCCGAAAAAGTGTAATTTTGACTAAGATCATATCATTAGGAAAAGAAAACATATCAATGGCATTTATTTGTGGGTCCATTCGCTTGAGATGTGACTGTATTCGTGTTTAGTTTTTTTTAAAATAACCAAAAATATAGTTAATTACTTAAATGTCTGATACTTAAAAATTCTTGGATTTTTCTGAAAGTCAAATTTCTCAAGTGCTATACTTAGAACAAGGTCGGATACCAAAAATCTATAGCGCTGAAACCCCGAAGTTGTTTATTTCAGAAAAAAATCTGACATTTTTTTTCCTTCTCTCAGACGACGAGGATGATGATGATGAGGAAGAAGACTTTGAAGAGGACGACGAGTGGGATGACTGAAAATACTAAAACAGAAAACAAATCTTCCAGGAGGCAAATTCCAATTTTACAAATTTTGCGTGTATTTATTTTTCAAACTATTTTCATTTCTGTTCGCGTTCCAGCCTCTTCGTCGTAGTTTGGCAGCCATTTTGAGAACACACTTTCTCCTTCGTTAAGGTATTCCAGCGGCTTCCCTACGTTGTTTTTTTTTTTTATACGTCTTTTTTCTCCCACAATTTTTTTCCTTGCCTGCAGAAACTCTAACCTGCCAATTTACTTTCCCTTCATGACCAAAATGTTCCGGTTAAGCTACCTTTTTTTCATCATTATTATTATTATTATTATGGTTGTTAATATGTAACTGAGGCGTTCGTTTGCACAAGCATTTTGTTTTGATTTCCAATGTCCAATGACATTTTATTTCCAGCAAAGTTCTATCTTGACCATTCCATAGCTTGTAGCGACTGACACTCTGTTGAAAATGTTTTGCAGCATCTTTCCTCCCCCTTCTCACGTCTTATTGATCACCTAGGCGGACAGTGACGTCCTGCTCTTATGCAAAGCAAATGACCGTGAACCAAAATGTAGACAGTGAAAAGATGTAGTCAAAGTTTTAAACTGTTTTGGTTTTAACTGCGCCAGTCAGCCAAACTATGTGTGGACAGATGCTAAATTGTATAATTAAATAAATGTTCATATTTACAGTGCAGCAGGTCCTGCTTATTTGAACCATTCATTAATTTCCCCTACTGCTTATCCTCACTAGGAGTAGGCATGTTTTTGGAACGTAGGAAGAAACTGGACTACCTGGAGAGAACCCACGCAGGAACGGGGTGAATTTATTGACCCACTCCAAAGCAAAAGGCTCAGGTACAGCTGTTGTCTTTCACGTCATCTACTGGTCGCATGCAAGTATAGCTTATTTTATTTATAAGAATTCTCATTGGTGACATGAATTGTATTTAATATTGTTTCAAAATGTAAAAAGACCTGACACACATCACAACCACACCAGCGTATGAGAATTCTGCTATACATTGTTTTTGCGTTTACCTGACATTTACACAGTAATCCAAACGTGACAACATGGTGAGTGTCTCTATCTCTGTGACACCTGCAACGAGAAGGACACATTCAAAATATTTAGAAAAAATTAAACTCTTAGTGTTATATTATTAATTGCATATTTTAATGGACCCAAGACTGCCTAAATACAACAAGATTCATCTGTTGTGAGGAGGAAAACAAAATGAAATACTCAAACACACATCTAATATCTTGTTGCACCTCTTCATATAATTTGGCACCTGCCTATCCGTGCTGAAAAGCCCTGCTAGTAATGATGTTTTATCCTTTTTTAGCTCTAACAAATTCAGTTAGGCAATGTGAACCAATTTAACTTAAAAAATGTACGAAAGGGAACCACAGAGACTTTGTTAGATTTATTTTTTAGGTGGAAAGTGAAGAATTGTCTCGCAGCTGTTGTTGAAGCCTTTCAAGATGCTAAAGAAGAGTCATGACCACTGTTCCCTCTAAGCTGCGCGCGTGCGCAATTGCGCACTACTCTCGTCTTCTCTGCGCAGCAGAAATCCTATGGCGCGCAGTAAAAAAAAAAAAACGGATTTTTTTTTTTTTTTTTTTTTTTTTTTTTTTTTTTTTTTTTTTTTTTTTTTTTTTTTTTACCCCTTTCTTCATGATGGGCTCGGTTCTAATGTCCAAAGAGCTCCAGTATTTGTATTTAATCATTAAACGCTGTTTTCGGCTGGATTTGACCGAATTTGAGAGCATTTTGAGCTGTTTGGCGAATGGACGTATATAGACGTTTTTTTGCCTCCATCGCGATATCATCACGACATTTTACCAAGGAATTCACTTCCCTGGGCTCGGTTCTAATGTCCAAAGAGCTCCAGTATTTGTATTTAATCATTAAATGCTGTTTTAGGATGGATTTGACCCGATTGCTGTCATTTTACGGCTCGGTTCTGCTACATCTGCCCGCCCAAGAGTGCTTATTCCCGGGCTGCCATTGATGGTAGACTAACATTGATTTTTACTATAATTTGGACAACACCGGCGGCGGGCCGGATTAAAAATCCTAACGGGCCGTATATGGCCCGCGGGCCGAGGTTGAAAAACTTGTACACACACGATCCGGGGGCGGGGCGAGCGCGCGAATCCCGTTTCGGCGAAACCTCCGTTCGGCCGAATGAACGTTCGGCGGAACGTCCATTCGGCGTCCTGCCCGTCTGTCAAACGTCCGTCGGCGAAACGTCTTTAGGCGAATCATCCGAGTACCGATGATGTCGCTCACACTGGTACTCAGTGCGCTCAGGGAGGTTGACTTTCTGCTCAGACCAACGAAAAATTAGAGGGAACATTGGTCATGACTATTTATAATGTGTTGCAGTGATGAGAACTCTCATCAAGCTTTTAAGCTTTATTAAATGCTTAGCTTAGCAAAGCTTCCAAGCCTTATTGGATTGGATTGGATTGGATAACTTTATTCGTCCCGTATTCGGGAAATTTCGTTGTTCCAGTGGCAAGAGGGTGAGGATGCAGGAATAGCAAAGGCATTTTAGACATGAATTATGAATTATGAATTATGAAATATGAATTATTGGTCCAGGAGACAAGTATTTCCACCCCACATACTCCTATTAGTACCTTGTGCATGAGGAATTGAAAAATTAGTAAGTTAAGAACACAAGAAATAGTCATGCAATAAGTGATTCACACACATTGTGGAAAAAAAACAATCTCTAAAAACCAATAAATTGTTTAAAAATTAATGTGCATTTTTTTGTTATTTGATAAAATAAGACATTGTAACGCCTGTTAATACGTATAGACATAAAAATACATGTACAAAAAATAAGACTTTCAAACTGTCGCAGTGTGCTTGTCTTGGGTTGCTTGCTACTTAATCAGCTGGATGAATTTATGTGTATTAAAGAGAACAATGAATTAGGCTGTCAACCACAAAATCTTGGTGACCATTCATTAGTATAGTTGCCACATTCCAATTTCAAGTACTCTTGGATTATGCAGCAACCCAAAGCATACCACAGACCCCTTAAAGTTAAAAAAACAAAAAGGAATGTTTCACTTAAATCCAATTGTGATGCTGCGGTATGACCTTAAAGTTCATGTTCTAAAATCTCAAATTGGAAAGGCACGGTTAACATTACAAATTATTTAGCTGACCCCCTAGATATGACATGCAGACCTTGCTGGCCACAATTTGGGTAGCTCTACATCAATGCCTCCATATTGAGGTCTTACCTTGTTCAAGGACCTGATGCCGCTCATCCGAATTGCCGCCATCAGGTCATCACGACCGGATCTCTGCAGGGGCGGCGGTTGGGGATTTGCTGACTCGTCTTGCCTCCTCTGTGAGGACGGTTTCAAGGAGTTCTTCAACTCTTTTAGAATGTCCACACTCTCTTTCTCGTTGGTGTCGTTTTTCAGATTCTTGTACTTCAGCTTCCTTTGATTGGTCGCAGCACTGTAGCCTTCGTGGTGTCTGACCATCTCACTGATTCTCCTAGTGGGCATTTCCCCAACAGAAGGGGCGGCCGTAGTAGGGTTTCTGTGAAGGTTTATCTTGGAAGTCGGCTTCTTGGGTGATGTTTGAGTAGATGTTTCAGTAAGACCCTGCTCCTTCTTGTGTTGAAGGAAAAAACTAGGAGAAGATGACACTAAAGGACAACACTGAATGAGTGACTAAACTGGTAAATTAATAGAACAGACAATTTTAGGGTGAAAACAATTAATAGACAGCTAATGCATGCAAAACTATTCAACTGAACAGAATAAAATTTGAAGTAGTCAAGGGGGGTGGGACAAAGCTATTCTGACAACTATCAAAACTACCTTCTCCAAGATTCCGATGCTGCACATCCCTTTGAGGGCCAACTGTGGTAGGGTTTTTGTGAAGGTTGATATTTGAGATTGGCTTCCCTGTAAAAATTTGAGTAGACACCGCAGCCAGACTTTGATCTTTTTTAAGTTGAAGGCGCCTTTGTCGCTCCTGGTCCTGGTTCCGAGTCAGGATCCCGGTTGCTGCCATTCTAGGACCTGGGAGATCGAATTGGTACCCAAGCTTGAGCAGGGTGGTGTTCTCTCGTAGGAGCCGGACCATTTCCATCTCCACTTTTCCACCACAAATGTGCCTCTGATTGTGGAAGCGGAGTTCTACTAGGGTGGTGTTGTGGGTCAGAGCCTCCAGCAAAGCCAGGACTCCTTTCCCTGTAACAAAGTTGGACTCGATGTTCAGGTTTCGAATAGAGCGGTTCTGGCAAAGACTCTTGGAGAGAGCCAGAGCTATTTGGTCATCGGCATGTGTGTTGGCGATGCTGAAGACTTTAATGTGGGTGTTAGAGGTCAGTGCCTCGACAAAGCTGAGCAATGTTTCCTGGGAGATGTCCTGCACGTTGTTGAGGTTCACTTCACTGGTGCTGGGATCGTCACGCAGAACTTTCTCCAAGGTTTCCTTGATCACGATGGGGTTTTTGCTGTCTTTGTCAGAGACCATCGTGTCTAATTTTGACACCTCCATTGTGTTTAAAGGACCCTTCTCCGAACATTTACTCTTCGACTGTGTTTGACATTCTTCTGTCTTCTCAACACTTTTCCAAGGAAGATTCTGGAATTGATTTTGAGATACCTTGTGCAAATTCTTTGGCGTCTTGGCTTCCTCTTGTTGGGCTCCACTCTTATTCGGGCGATTACCCTATGGACAATAACAAGGCATGAAAATAGATTAGATGAAAGATAGCTGTCGTTAACAACAGCCTTTTTTGTGGCTGTGTCAAAACACACTTTTTTTTGCCTGCGATACTGTGACAAAGAAGGCAGGTTCTGATTTTCATTGTCTTCGGGGCCTGTTTTACTGTATGTATGTACATGGATTTTTTTTCTTTCTAAAAATTACTAATTCAAATATAGAAGGATTGTTAGCGGTAAAATTGTTTCTGTATTATTTCAAATTCACGAGACATATTTTTGTTACTTTACAAGGTCAATTAAAGAACAAAATGCATTTTTAAGATATTTCCAGACCAGCAACTGGTTGCAACTCATGCTCACCTGTCCGAGATTTTTAGTGTTCTCATCCTCCCAGTACCTGAACAATGCGTCCCTGTCAAAGTTCCCTGTTGGCTCCTTGGCTGTCTGGTCCTTTTGCCTCAGACCAATGGGTACGCAGCCGTCTGTGTGTAGGTCCTCCAGTTCCTTTTCCAGTTGTTGGAGTTCTTCACAGGACAGTGAGGCCAATAGCTCGTTTTCGTCCGCGTCCTCATATGTCTTAGGTTTTCTCGGTGAGCCGTTCATTTTTAACAATGTAATAACTTTCCCTGTCACTGTGGTGATTGATTTTTTTGCAAGCTCCTCCATCAGGATGCAGCAGATACAAATGCGAGATTTCTTGTGGGTTCTTCATCAACCGACAAAGGGGAGGGAACATTAGGCCTCTGATAACTAATCTTTTTTTAGGGTGTTGGCCCTTGGGTGATGTGAGTGAGTGCAGCTTAGTGGTGGAATGTGAGTCCTCTGAGTGGCCTTTGCTGAGAGCTCCACGAGAAACTGTCACTAATGAATCTCCTCGTTGCATAACATGTCGGGGGACATCCAGTAAAGTACTTAAAGATATGCTTGAAGAAAAGTTTCTATTACTTGAGGGGGTGACATGCAGCCAAAGCAGATCTGGATTCTTCCTCAAAACAGTACAAGTCTTTTATGTAGGAGTACAAATTTACCAAATTGGCAGGTAATTTTGCTTCAATCAAACCTCTGCCAAGCAAGGTAATGAAAGTGAGTGGATTCGCACCAGGAAAGTCAATAGTTCGCTCTCTGGTGGGGACTACAATATATTTTGGTGCGGTTCTTTTTCACATTTCGAGATTTGCAAGCGACCCAGGATTTGATAAGAAAGCGTGTGCAGACAATACATTTTTATGTGAGCGTTACCAGATTGAAAAGAAACAGAAAAGTGAAATTTGATTCCTAGCAGAGGTGAGATCAGGCCGAAAAAACAAACCCGGCCAGCGGGTCCAAAAACCCAACCCGGACCGTACCCGAGAAATTAACTTGATTTGGAAGCCCGAGCCCCAAGCAAACCCGAAATTTCTTTTTTTTGGGGGGAGGACTTCGGATTTACGATCTGAGTCGGGAGGAGGAATGATTTATGATCACAGATTAAAACCTGTCTTTTGTAACAAAATCTAAGTTAAACAAGACTGTGTACACATTTACATCTTTTATATGATAATATAGATGTTTGACGATTTCAACTGTTTAAATGCCTGCTCAGCGAGGTGCCAGTCTTTTTGCTCTCGTATGATACATAAAAAAAGATAGTCCGCAATGGTCATGTGACACCGCTTGTCAATATTTACCAACAGATTTTAGCAGATTGTAGGTCATCCAAAGTTGTTATGCCAGACAAGCAGAAATTCTGACATGGCATGGTTGTAAGGGCTAAATAACATACATAGGTGACACTACACCAGGTGATTGGCATCTCTCGAGACATCAAACAGGACCGATCGTTTGCCAGCGATGTGTCTGTAAGGCCAAAATCAAGATACAATTAGTTTGGTCTAGTCTAGTTTGGCCTCAGCTGGCGCTGACTGCAGTGATTGACAATGGAGGGAATTTTGACCCTCGCTCACTCACACTTCCGGAGAGATTAAGGAAAAAATGTTTGCCTCCAGGTGGTTGAGTTTCTGCTGGCTGTTAGGTCGTTGATTGATTTGATAGTATGCCAATTTGGTTTGTTGCTTAGTTAATTGGCAGTGCCTGTGTTTATTGATTGGTTATTATGCTGGTTTCTCAGTTAGTTTGAATGTCATTTGCTTGTTTGCTTAGTCATTCAATTGACTAGTTTTAGTGGTAAATTAGTTGGTAGTTAATTAGGCCCTCAAGTGGTTGATAATTTGGTTGGATGTTTATACAGTGTGTCTTTGGGGTTGTTAGTCATTTGATCAGGTGGTTAAGCGTTGCTTAGCAAAATAGTGATTCCATGGCTCCTAACAAGATTCTTGGTAGATTAGTTGGGCATTCACTTTTGGCAATGTTTGTTTGATTATTTAATTTATTACTCGATCATTTCGTCCATCAGTTCATTTTCCACTTATGTAAAGCTCTTATTTTCATTAAAGCGGATTACGCCGCCTGTGCTTTTGTTGTCATGTTGCCTCGGCAACAGGCAGAGCCTGGGGACCTCTCTTGTATCTCATTACTTGGTGCCTCATAACTGCACTCTTAGCTGAAAGCTGCTGTGAATGTGACCTTTGAACTGCATCCTCCCTGATAAAGAGCCACAATGGAAACTTTGTTTAACCCTTTTGATGTCACATGGGAGGATTCTGTTCAATTCCTGTTGATATCTTTCGTTTGTATTCTACTAGTCACACCATGGACCAGTCACTATTTTTCTCCCCAAGACTGAAGGTTTAACAAATCTGATGGTGAACTATAGTCTGAAAAATGTCCACACTCTGTGAGAATATAAAATGCAACTGAATATTAACAAGTTTATTAGGATTCATTCCACGTTTGCTCACACCGACGCACTCTTACTCTTTCACTCTTTGGGCCTCTATCCGCCCCTTGACTTCTTTTTGTCTGCCGTCTAAAAGGTCATGTTTTGAAAGTTGACCTGACTAAAAACTGTTTTGTCAACAGTTCCGAGTCACATTTTTGTAGTCATTAACTCCCTGCTTGTCCGCTTATTGGTTCAGTTTAGGACAAAACGTTCCTTTGTTGTTTGCATTGCACACTGTCTTTTTCAAATAACAAAAAAGTACATACAGTACACGTGTATGAAAACATCAATGGTGAAAATGGAATATTAACATGGTCATGATTGTTCTTCTTGGAGGAGGTCATTCTCACGGTATAGGATGAAGTTCCGCAGGAGGGGAGGGAAAAGTAGAGAGTTCATAATCTCGGCGTTGTTCAATCGCTTGAGGGTCAAACATCTTCGGATCAAGAGCCGGCACAAATGAGACAGTGAGCGAGGGCTACCTGTGCATCAACACATATGAACAAATGAACATGTGATCGTAGAAAAATGTAAACCTAAGAATTTGTGAGCATATGCATCAATTCATGCAAAAGTCAGAACTTTTTGGTGTGAATTCATGATTATTTATAGGCGTAAAGATTCGATGCCATGACACTGGAGAAGGTGAATACACAAATACATGAGGAGGAGGATAAACTGTAAAATGTATGCATGAGGCCACACAGAACGCCACTGACTGAGAACGTTGCAAATGTGAGTCCACTCGGGTTGCTTCTGGAGGATTCTTGAGAGTTTAGAGCAAATGCGAACTTGGTCCACGTAATCGAGCAGAATCTGCACGACGCGGCCGGCCAAGTGCACGAGACAGCACAGACTCATAAAGTCACAGAACTGGAAAGACATTAAAAAAAAATTATGTGGCCAACCTGCTGCTTCGAATGCCATTTATCAAATACATATGAAAATAATTTTGGGAGATGAATATACGTGTATACACACGCATTCATTTTCAACAGTCATCCTTGTCAGAGTCACAGGTGACTGGAGCCTATCTTATAATAGTAGTTTGCCGTAATAATTGATTTTAAATTATCAAGCTGATTTCCTCTTGCCCGCCTCTGTAAAACTTCTTGACATTTCAGTCTTATCTGAGTACAATGAAAGCCCACCCCAAAAAGCAAGATCTTGTTTTTGACTTTAGCGAAAAACGACGAAGAAAGGAGCTGGCACTGACTGGTATCTTTTCGTCATCCGGGTCACGGCAGCCTTCGTCGTCATGGCGACAAAGAAAGCACTTCTCGACCTTGTAGCCGGCGTTGAGTAGCATTCTCATCATGGTAGCATCCTTAAGGCAGTATTGCAGCGCGGTAGGGAAGCGCGTGTCGCTCACGGCACCAAAGTATCGGTTGACGTCGGCCTTGGCCTCAATCAGCATGCGCACAATGCGGTGATGACCTGAGCGTACCGCCACCAGCAGACAACTGAGCGGGTCGAGGTCAGGCTTTGCGCCGGCATCCAGTAGCTGCCGCACGCAATCGGCGTCACCATTGGACACGGCAAAGTAAAGGGCACTCTGGCGCATATCGGCGTAGTTCTGCGAATGGAGGGCGCTCATGCGGTAGTTGACGTCGAAGCCGTGCGAAAGCAACAGCGACAAGCAGCGGCTCTGGCCGCCCTCAGCTGCCGAGTGCACCGGACTCTGGCCCACCTCCTTCATGGCCCGCTTGCTCGTCGCCTTCAGAAGGAGCTTCACCGCCCTTTAAACAAAGGCAGGCTCAAGTTAGACACCTGAGAAATCATAACTGTCAATCGTCCACATGATTGTCCGTTCATCATCAATGCAGCCATTCTTCATGCAGCATTCATTGTACAATATTCCAAACATAGATCCATCCATCCATTAAATCGACTGACTCGTAGTGTCCTGAGTAGGCAGCCTTGTGTATGGGTAGATGTCCATTGGCGCTAGGCAGGTTTGGATCGGCGCCGTTGTCTAACAACAGCTGAATACAGAGGGTGTTCCCTGAGCCAGCCGCATCCAACAGAACGCTTTCACCATTACACGCCTGAGAGTTCACCCTGCTGCCTGAAAAATAAACAGTCTGTAATAATCTCTTCCCGGTGGCTTCTGGCCTTACTGTGTAGAATTAGCATGTTCTGCCCAGGCCCATGTGGGTTTTCTCTGGTTATTCCGGTTTCCTACTACAATCCCAAAACATGCGCGGCAGACTGGTTGAACACTCGTGATCGTGATTGGTTCTCCGTGTCCTTGTGCCCTGGGATTGGCCGGCAACCAACTCAGGGTGTCCCCTACCTGGTGCCCATAGTTGACTGGAATAGGCTCCAGCACCCCTGCGCCCATTGTGAGGATACGTGGTTCTGAAAATGAATGAATGAATCTCTGTGGCAACATTAACAACACAAAAATAGGATGTAAATTAAGATTAGTATGTCTGCCTCATACTATAGTTCTGAGATCAAGAGTTCAATCCTGGATCTGGATCCTGAAGGCTCTGGCCTTGTTGTAAAAAGTTTGCATGAAGTTTGTCTTCCTGTTAAATATACAGCAGGTGGCACAAAATGTACAGAAATGGACTGAGAATGCCCCCAAAATGATCAAGAATTGACTGCAAACCAACAGGAAGTGCCTTAGAAATGTCCCAATATGAAGATACTTTTTAATTACAAAATGAACATACCGCAGTTAAGAAGGATCTCCACGATGGCCACGTGTCCTTGCTCGGCGGCCGCAGCGAGAGGCGTGACTCCATTGATATCTCTGTTGTTGACGCGTCCGCCGTTCCTGAGGAGCAGCATCAGGACTTCGACATTTCCAGCCTGTGCCGCCTCGTGCATTGCCGTTCGCTTCTTTGCGCACACTTGATCTACCCAAGCATTGTGACGCACCAGTGCAGCTGTCATCTCGTACAATGATGCATGTGCCGCTAAAGTGGAACACAAAAAAGCGCATTGTAACTAATTAGCGTTAGGGCTATTTAATTGCGATCTAATCCAATAGGACAAAGGTATGTTGTGATACGGGCGGTAGTTGAGTGGTTAGCAGGCTTGATCTCAGGTGGGTCCTCACTTGTGAAGTTTGCATGTCCTCCCTGGGGCTTTCGTGGTTTTTCTCTGGGTACTCTGGTCTCCTCCATCAATTTAGGGTGTCCACTGGTTGGTGGTGGTAAGTATTTCTTGGAGCGGTATGCCATACCCATATTTTGTCATTTAATTTCCCAATATGCCAGTAACATTGCCCAGGTCTATGTACAATACAAGACACTACATATATATTATATTATACTATATCTATAATTACAAATACGTGTCGTTAACATTTATGTGAAGGGCCTCTATTGCCAATGTACACATAAACGTTTTTCTTCAAGTATTTCTTTCATAATTAATTTAGTATACGTGGTAATACAGGGTGAATCCCCCCCCCCCCCCCAAAAAAAGGAATTTTTGAAGTGTGTATTGGCAGACAAGTGACAGCACAGCAAGCCAGCGACATTTAAGTAACCATGGTTAATCCAGGATGAAATTCACAGTACTCCATCTGATATGTTGCAGCGATCAATAAGGAATCTCAACAGTAGATTTAAAAGTGTATTCATACAAGAAGAAGCCATCTGAAATATATTTCTTAAACGGCCTTTTTTAAAAGTTCTTTTTTTTTTACCATGAAGAAAATATGTTTCTTAGATCACCCTTGGTTTTTATCGACTTGTTAAATTGTTTTATGTGTCCTAAAATATGATCATGACAAGCCTTATTCACATTACCTAGCAACAATGGTGCCTCGTTCTTGGCGTTGACTACGTTAGGCTGGGCCCCATGTTCCAGCAGAATCCTGACGTTGTCAGTGAGGCCGCTTTTCACAGCCATGGTTAGCGCTGTCTCGCCGCCCTCCACCGCTCTGGTTTCCAGGCACAGCTCACCTGCCACTGACAAGTCAAACAGTCTCCATCTAAACCCCTACAGCTAATCTAACCAAGCAGGGGAGCTGACAAGTGTGTGAGTATGCGATCACACCCCAAAATATGAATCAGATGTTATTATTCCACCTGAGATCTTTTCAGCTGTTATCCAGGAGCAAACACACACACACACAAAGCTCGAAAGCACTCCTGGAATGCTATTGGGAAATATTTCGCGGGTTATGCTATTGACTCATATAGACAGTGAGTACAAAGATTTCTCACTTCTGAGGGGTATCGCAGGGGGGAAAAACAAGTAAATGCAGCAAAAAAAGTGGAAAACAAATTTTCATCTCACAGCAAACAATCTTAAAAATGCCCATTGGAAATAAGAACCAATGTAACCAATGTAGATTAGACTGTTACTTTGAATTAAGGACTATTTAAAATTCAGTATCCAAACCCCCCAAAAATCTACGTACAGTACAGACGACCTTGTTTCATATTAATGCCAGATATTTCAGATTGTCTAATTTCAAAACAACTTTCCATGTGACTATGCACTGACAGCAAATATAAAGTGGATGAACATTTCCGTCCCAGGTTCGAGTCCCACTGTTGAAAATCATATCTGTCAGCAGATACACAGAAGGTTAGGCTTAAACAAGTGGGCACTACGCTCCCATCTTGCAGTCCACAGAGGCCGTTCCCCGGTTGACAATTTAGTACTTTGTAAACTTTTAAATCTTCGGACAAAAGGCAGACTACGCCCCAGCCCCTGCACCTGCAGTGGCCCTACATGACCGCTTTGCCCACCCCTAACAACAAAGTAGATCGTGGGAGGTTGGCTCATTGAAAAGTAGATCATGGAGTGAAAATGTGTGAGCGCCCCTGGCCGATACCATCAGGCGGCAGAAGGTAATCATTCTTTCATTCATTCATTTTATGAACCGCTTTATCCTCACTAGGGTCGTGGGGGGTGCTGGAGCCTATTCCAGCTGACTTCGGACCAGAGGCGGTGGACACCGTGAATCGGTGGCCAGTCAATCCCAGGGCATGAGGAAATGGCCAACCATTCACTTTATCTCTCATACCTAGGGCCAATTTAGAGTGTCCAATCAGCCTACCATGCATGTCTTCAGAATGTGGGAGGAAACCGCAGTACCCGGAGAAAACCCACGCAGGCCGGGGAGAGCATGCAAACTCCACACAGGTGGAACGACCTGGATTTGAACCCAGGACCCCATAGCTGTGAGGCCGACACGCTAACCACTCATTCAATTAATTATCTCAAATTATTTCACTTCTGGTAACTTGAAAATTGTAACCACCACAGGTTTTTTTTGCAATAAAATAAGTGAATGCTATTCAAGATCTGTCATGGCATGTACTGTATATATTTGACCAAGTATTTGAACATGGATGTAACGCTTGTAGTTAGCCCACTACTGAGCGGTGCCTTACGTGTCAGGATGGTTTCCAGGACCTCGAGGTTGGGCCGACAGGCAGCTCGGTGGAGTGGAAGCCAGCCGCGTCCGTCTGCCTCCCGGAAGGCCCTCGGATACTTCAGCAGTGTCTTCAGTGTGGAAGCGTCACCTGGTTGCCATGGCTACACCATATGAGCAGCAACACCAAAGAGTGACAGGCATGCCTTATTCTTGTTTCTTACCTTGCTCGATGACGACAAATAGTCGAAGGTTCACCTCAGTAGTTAATGCTAAGCTAAGCAATGACAGGGACAGAAACAACACCAGAAGTGTTTAATGTATACATGAGCCAAGATATATTATTTAAAAAATCCCTGTGTAGTGTTTTGAGGGTATTATATTCAGAGTTTTTAACTATAAACACTTAACAGGCCATTGAACGATATATAAAAAAGTACACTTCCAGAGCCAATTCAAGGTACATTCAGGCTAAAACCTTTCTATTGGCATTAGGGTCGAAAGCAGTAAATCCACTCAAATCAAACCAGAATACACAACAATATCCTCTCACCCAAACAAATAAAATTGCAAAAAAATAGGAAAAAAAATACAAAAATTAAGTTCATCCAACGCATTTTATTGGTATGCAATTTGTTTCATTTTTTTTGGTTGAATTTTAATATCCACCTCCAAATGAGAAATGATATGCAGTTCCCAGGTCCCCGCACTGCAAGGCGCTAAAATGCCAGTTATTATTTTAGCAAAAAAAAAATGTTGAAATAAAAATGCAACGTAGCTTAACGTCCACGTATAGACATACAAGTTTAACTATTAAAAGTGATCAAAAACCTGCCAAATTTTACAGAAGTAGCTCACATTTTATCAGCAGCCATAGCCATAGTAGCTATTTTTCAACAAACACAGTTAAAATAAAGCTGCCTAATAATTTCATTCCTTTTTTTCTGACTAAAACAAAATATTACAAAAAAAATTATGTATTTTTCACGGGGGGGGAAATGCTAAATTAATTAGTTCAATGTACCCAAAAATATTAATGAAAAATTCATATCGTGAAAGATGTGAATTTGGAAGCATTTACCTGCCAGGCGACTTGATGAAGATCTCACGACATGTGTTGTAGATGTCATGCTGGATGTTATAGGAGTTGAGATCATCATTGTCCACATCATCATCCCCATCATCAGCCACATTGTCGACATATGAATTCATTATGCTGAGAGAAAAGTGTACCCCATTTCAGTGCAACATTGCAACGTTTTGAGGGCTTTGGGGGTTATTTTGGTATTCCTATGGTATTTAATGTTGTACAGGAGTAACAGTTCTTTAAATAGATTTAGATAAAAAAGTTTAAAAATGTAAAATAATAATTTAATGAAGAGGGGAAATAGATTTGCTATATATATTTTCTTAAAAGGGCCTTCTGTCACCTTTTGGTTTTTGTGTTAGCAAATAAACTGTGTTATGACTGATTAAGATACTATATAAGAAGCCAAACAGTTCAAACAATCAGTATTACGAGCCGTCATGCCGGGCATGATGCATCACAGTTACTATGACGATGATGAGGCGTGAACATTACCATGTGATTGCATCAAATTCAAAAGATACCCAAAACGTCCAAATTCCAGTAAAATGTCTTACCTGTGAGTTCTGACGGCAGCAATCAACAATGTTCAAATGTCAACACCGTTGTTGCACATGCACACAAAAGAGTGGTGGTTTTATATTTAGGTGTTGAGCCCCGTTAGGACACAGACGGGGGTGAAAAGGCTGCGCGGCGGCGTGATGCCTTCTTATGAAATATGGCCGGGTGACGCTCTCCATTGTGTGGGATAAGCCGGGTAGCTTTGGGTCAGGCGGCAGTCCGGGCCTAGCAGGCATCTTGGGTTTCAATGGCGCCATTTTTCGACACCTGGATGAGATTAAGCGTGATGGATGATGGCAAAATTGTTTGCTGACATGCCGAAATGCTGCATGATGGCAGAGCAAACAACTAAAAGTCCAAACAAAAGGCGTGATGTGATGTTTGTTTGAAGGCTTCACTTGAATTGGTGCTCTTGACAACAATTTTGGATTTGATAAACAAATTCTCAAAAAAAAATTAAAAAGATTTTTAAATAAATACTTCCGCGATTAAAATTTCAATGGCAACTTCATTTGCCATTTTTAACGTAGGTCTTTTTTTTTTATTTCCATAGGAAATTACCTCCAATAATCTATTTTGAGAGTTTAAATTTGTTAACGTTTTTCAAAACAGATTTTTATCTTTTTACTTTAAATTTGAATATATATGTTCAGTTTTAATTATTTATAAATTATTTCTGTCATAGACAATGTACAAGTGTATGCAATAGATTAATGTACAAAAGTGTGTTTTATGAAACATCGTACATAAGACAGAAAACACTTTGCATGACAGTTAACAAATCTGGATTGTAGCTCGTGGTTTTCCCGTAGAATTCTTGAAGTGTGGGAGAGATGAGACAAATTTCAAAGGTCATCGGGCTGGGAGCTGGCAACTGTTTAACTGGGAATTTAATGATAAGAAGCAGAAAAGACAAGCTGGTGTGTGGACCAATGCCTTTAGCCGACCATCAAGCTTGAAAGCCATTCTACCACAGCTGAGGTAAGTATAGACCTTCCCATTGCACAAAGCGAATGGTCCTTGATATTTGCTCTATTTTTTTACCGATGAATGCCATGAATATGCTTATTATAACACATGTTCTGAAAATGCAACTCAGATTAACATTGTCCTTATCGCACAGTTGGTGTGCACTCATGCCCCGTGAAAAGCACCAGAAAGAAGAGAAGAAGCGGGAGGCAGGATGTGGGGGAAATTACGCAGCACGATCTGGAATTATCGGCGTGTGGTCTTCATCTTGCTGTTGCCGCCACTGCTACTGCCTCTTCCTCTCGTTATCGCCAACAAGGTGAATGCGACATCACCATATGAGCAAATCATCTAGTTCCTAAAATGTCCACTAAAAGTCCCATGATAGTGATTATATACTATTGAATAAATCCTTTGTCATTCTTTATGCTCTTTAATCACTATTCCGAGATTTTTATATCTTGGACCTCAAGAGTCCTGTGCTCATTAGGCAACTTAGCAACAAGAAAAGGATCCCAAAACTACGAAGATGAAGTGAAATAAAAGTAGCCAGAAAGAAAACAAAATTGAATTGAATTGAATGCTTTTATTGTCATTATACAAGTATAATGAGATTTAAAGCCTCACCACACAATAACAACAACAAACAAACAGACAAATAAATAATCAATAAATAGTAACAATAACTAATAAATAAATAAATCATCAATAAATAAGTAATAAATAAATATGTCTTCAACATAAGTAGTTAAAACATAAATAAATGGAAAAGTGAAAAAATAACAACAACAAACAAACAGATAAATCATCAATAAATAATAATGGCAATAAAGTCATTCCCTTAAAGACTTAGCCGAACAGGAGGAATTGAAGAATTAGAATATAATATCAGCACAAGAAAAATAGGAAGCATTTTTAGATTTTAATTTAGAAACTAAGTACTCAATTTGACCAACATAAGTGGTTAGCATGTTGGACAAGTGGTCAGCACATCTGCTTCATGGCTCTGAGATCGAGGCCTCATTCCTTGATGGCTTTTGACTTTCCTGTGTGAAGGTTGCCTACCCCTGCCTGCATAGTTTTATTCCAGATACTCTGATTTCCTCTCTCGTCCCAAAAACATGCATTGTAGGCCGGTTGAACTCCCCAAATCAAGGGTGGGCAAACCAGTCCTCGAGGGCTGCTGTGGGTTTTTGTTCCAACCGATCCAGCACAGACAATTTAACCAATGACATTTCTGCAGAAAACAAGAAGCACCTAACTGCAATCCATTGATTGCACTTGTAGGACACCAGAGTGGTGAAAAGGTACCCTCTCTATAGGTTGGAATGAAAACCTGCACCCATAGTGGCCCTTTGTGGAATAGTTTGCCCATCCCTGGTCTAAATTGTCCCTAGCTATGAGTGTGTGGGTGAATCGTTTTTCGTCTCTTTGTGTTCTGCGATTGGCTGGCCACCAATTCAGGGTGTCGCCCCTCAGCCGATTGTTTACTGGGATAGGCTCCAGCATCCCCACGGCCATGGTGAGGATAAGTGGAGCAAACCATGAATGAAACATTAGAGTGAGAGAAAGACAAAAGGCTGTCAAAATTGTTGTCAACAAATGACAGAGAATCAGAAGCAGCACTACATCGACTGCATCAATAGACTAATAAGCCAATATCCAGCCATAATTTTTTGTAGAAGTCACATTTTTAATCGGCTTTTTACACATTAGGAGTCATGCTGTGCCTTTGTTCTTCTTCTGATGGCCATCTTCTGGACCACTGAGGTCATCCCGCTACCCATCACCGCCATGTTCCCCGGCATCCTTTTCCCCGCCTTGGGCATCATGACGTCATCACAGGTCAGTTCCAATTTAAGATCATAAAATAATTTTGAAACAATGTACATTAAACAGCATATAATATGTGAAATACACTAAACTGTCCTTGAATAACAATCACAAGTTATGCACTAATTTTTTTTGACCAACAAAAGTAAATTTTAAAAATCCCCATCGTTGTAGCAAGTGGTTATTTTGTGTTACTGGACTGTGTTCAGTACAGTATTCATGGATTAAAGTTTCCCATTGTATAACGGAAGCTCGTCAGGGGGTGGTAGAGGTCAGGCTATACATCTACTGGAAACCCCTCAGTTACCATTCCTTTCCCTACAGTGTATTTTTATGCTTAATTTTGCAGCACTGTTGCAATTGGTTTGCACCAGCACTTTTGATTATTACTGCACAAGTTATCATATATTATTTTTTTTAAAAGACATTTACAATGGGTGACCCGGCAGCTTGAGTGGTTAGCACGTCACCCTCACAGATCTGTGGTCTTGGGTTCAAATCCAGGTTGGTCCACCTGTGTGGAGTTTGGATTTTATCCCTAGGCCTGCGTGGGTTTTCTCGGGGTACTCCGGGTTTCCTCCCGCATTCCAAAGACATGCATGACATGCTGATTGGACAATCTAAATTGGCCCAACGTATGAGAGTTAGAGTGATACGTTGTCCATCGCCTCGTGCCCTCCCTGGCCACCGATTCAGGGTGTCCCCCACCTCTGGCCCGAAGTTAGCTGGGATAGGCTCCAGCACCCCCGCAACCCTAGTGAGGATAAAGCCGTTCAGAAAATGAATGAATTTACAATGAAAACTATTTTTTGTCAATGTGGATGTACCTTAAGTGAATTAAGCACCTCGAATACCACCTCGAGAATACCTAATTCAGTTGCAAAGTAATGCCTCCCGCATTGTAGGTCCATCATTTTGTGACAGATTGAAAGCCTAACAAGCCGCTATTCAAGTGGTTCTTCTTTTCCTTGTTCTTATGGACACTAACATTAACGTCCAACTCCACCGTTATTCGTCAGTTGGCTTGAAACTCAGTAGCTATGCAGCATGGGCCAGTATCCTTCGATCCTCAGGGGCATATTTTTAAATTGTTGTGTGTGTGTCAGGGGTGAATAATTAATTACGAACTTTTAGTTAGCTGTAGGTTTTGAGTCAGCTAGTGGGTTTGTACACTTTTCATTATGGCCTTCAGCCTGTAGTTTGCTGTTGCACATGCTTGTTTGTACAACAGGTGGCGATGGCATTCTTCAAGGACTTCCACTTCCTGTTGGTGGGTGTCAGCTGTCTGGCCACCTCCGTCCAAAAGTGGGGTCTCCATCGGAGGCTAGCCCTCATACTAGTAGCTGTAGTGGGCGTCAATCCGGCTCGGTTGACTCTAGGCTTCATGTCAGGATGTGGATTCCTGTCAATGTGGGTGAACAACACCTCTGCCGTTACCATGGTTATGCCCATCGCGGAGGCTGTCCTCTGTCAGATCCAAAGAGTCGAAGACTGGTCCAATGAGGGACCTGACCAGGGACACGAAAACCATGGCCTGCAACTGAGCGGTAAAATGAACAAAAGACGTAATATCTCATTGCAAAGTTTTAATTGAATACAAGCTTTGATCAAATACGTATTCAAATTTTGGTTAGGTCCAGAAAAAGACAATGCTGAACTAAAGTCTGTATGAAAAAACTGAAACAGAATACAATTCTAGGGAGAAGCATTTAATTTTTCAGTTGGGTGTTTGTACCCAAAGCGTGACCGGACGATTCGCCGAAAGACGTTTGGCCGACGGACGTTTGGCCGACCTTTCGGCGAATTGTCCGAGTACCGTTCAAAGTCCAAGGGGTTTTCATGACTTGTTTATTACGTGTATAAAGCAGCTAATGGTGATTAATTGGGAATAAAATTATGTGAAGGAGTGAAGAGTTACATAATTTCTAGTGTGCCGGTGCAGACTATTTAGAATGTGATTTGTCAAGTTTGATTATGTTGGAAAATGTGTACCAAATGTCATTCAATAACATGGAAATTGATTCATTAATTCCTTTTCTGAACGACTTAGGCTCACAAGAGTCGCGGGGGGTGCTGGAGCCTAGCCTATCCCAGCTAACTATGGGCACCAGGCAAGGGTTCGGTGGCCAGCCAAACATGAACATGGAATTTTTGCATCTGATACACCGCTTGATTTCAATCAAGAATACTGTTCTGGTTGTTATCGGTTGGCTGATGCACCTGATGACTCATTTTTCTGTTGATTGTCATAAAATCATATCCGAACATTGAAGCACTCTCACCTACTGTCTGTATGTGTCTGTTTTTCACATACAGAGGTGAATGTTAACACAGAGAATGAAACTGTGGGGTAAGTATGTTTTCTATTTATTTCTTATCAAGCTAAAATATCCAGAAGACACACACTAATCTCTCTTTGTTTCAGGGATACGCATAATCTTCCAGAAGGAACATTGTCATCATCATCATCATCAGCAGCAGCAGCATCATCATCAGGATCAGAAGAGGCAGATGTCACTCAGGTTAAAAAATGCAAATTATTGCATTGTTTTATTTGTTCCTTACACACATTTTCTAGGCCGCACAGACTTCACATTAAAAAGGGACACATTTCAAGTATACATCTTTACCAGTACGAGGGGCCCCTGTACATTTTTTAATGTTACGATAAAACCAAGAGTGATGGACGACCATTAGGATATTCATAGTAATTAAAACTTTAAAACATACCATTTAAGACATTTTGGAAGTTGTATTTTTTTATTTTAATGATGGCCTTTAACTGGCGTCCACTTGTACGAATGCATTCTTGAAATGTGCTGTTAAGATTTAATATTGACTGCTGCAATATCCCAGGTGAGATACAGTGAATTTTATACTGAATTCACCATGAGTACTAAAAAGGCAGCATTTCCTTGCTCAATGTCAGTCTTGTAGTGCTGCCACTTATTCTCGTCTAATATCGTCAAATATTCTTGCTTTTTTCAACAGTGATCAACAGCAGATTTAAACAATGCATTTGTAGAGGGGAATTTCATAATTGTGTGTCAAATTCATGTTTGAAAGTTCCAATTATACTACTATGACTGAAATATTTTTCTTCCATCACTCTTCACTTATTGATAGTTAAAATTTCACGTTTTTTGGGAGCCACCATGTATCTTTTCAGAGTAAGATCTTTCTTTCACACACAAAATGAAAGACAATATCTGGCTCAATGAGTCTTTTCAGGAATTGTTTCTTGAAACATTTTTTTGCAACTGATGATAAACATTCTAACCATGTTGTTCATTGAAATCGGCTTCAGCTGTCTTGTTGTCTTCAATGATCGCTGGCAGGTGGCGTGTATGACAGCGCCCGTTAAGGAACTGATGGTGGGCAAGGCCATGTGTATCGGCGTGGCCTACGCATCCAATATCGGCGGCATTTCCACTTTGCCAGGAACTTCCGTCAACCTCATCTTCTACGAGTATCTTCATCAGTGAGTCATCCATGTCGTCATACGTGTTAAACATTTTAATAATAGGATTAAAAATGGACTCATTTATAAAATGTCCCCCTATTCAAAATATGCTTTTATTGCATCATCGTCATCAATATGGAGGATTTACCCAGATTGCAACAGCATCAACTTCGGCAAATGGCTCGCATTGTGTCTTCCTATTAGCGTGCTATCATTGTTTCTTACTTGGGCATGGCTCTGCTGGCTCTTCATTGACACAGAGTAAGTCACATGTCTAGTATTATGATAATTGTGAGAGTTAGCAATCTGTCCAATGACTGTCACCGCACTTAGCTTCCGGTTGTTAGGACAATGTGATGGAGACCATTCCCAGAGGGAGAAAGCGACTAGGAAAATTATCCAAGAAGAGTACAGAGCACTTGGACCCATGAGGTGAGGACTCATTTGTTCAATTGTCTTGTGGTCTTTCAACATTACTATGACTGATTCATTCACAGTACCTGTTCATTTTAATCCAATTCTTTACTCTATTCATCTTTTCTTCACTTGAAGTAATGAAGCCGAGGAAAACTAGGAAAAAAAATATAAAATACAAACTTAGGACGAAAACGGGGGAGATGCACACATGAAAGGCAAACAGAACAATACATAGAAAATACTCGCAAACAGACGCAGAAAAACACAGGCTTTAAATACAGAGACCGGGCTTGATGACAATCACAAACACCTGGGTCACACAACCAATGGAGAGCCAAAAGAGACACAGCAGCTGAAACTCATAAAAATCACGTGGACAGGACCCACAAGGAAACACATCCAAGAAAGCAAAACCCCAACAAAACATGACACATCCGATCGAGCCATCCATAATACTGTGTATCATAATTTATTCCCAACTATAATGTCCTCAGTGGTCAAGAACAGTTCACCCTGGTGGTCTTCTGCCTTATGATCCTATTGTGGTTCACCCGAGCTCCGGGCTTCATTCCAGGATGGGCCTCCCTCATCCCTCAGTGAGTTGTAATGATTTGATTCATTTTATATGCTGAAAATGTATTGTTTAGAACATTGGCCTTTCTACACACAGTCACTCTGACTACATAACCGATGCCACCGTGGCTCTCGTCCTGGGAATTCTCTTTTTCTTGGTGCCCGCTTACGGACCCTCACGAAAATATGGTAAAAACGGAAAATCTAAAAATATTTAAAATGGGAAGGATGAATAATGAACATGACGTTGATGCGTTTTGTTCCAGAGAGCATGATCTCATGGGCGGAGTTCCAGGCATTTATGCCGTGGAAAGTGTCCCTCCTTGTGGGTGGAGGATTTGCTTTGGCCGAAGGTACTAAGGTGCGTAAAGAAAAGTTGTTGTGTTCAGTACTGCTTTAGCAACATCGTTTGGAATTTATAGGAAAGTTTGTCTGTCGAGTTTAATTCAACCTCAAATTGTCTTTCGTTATTGAAATGAATGGAAATGCCATGAATCTGCTTCATCACTGCCAAAAACAACATAAAAATTGTTTGCAAAAAAATTCTAAATAAGGGAAATAGTTTTCTGTACTATTCTACTTTATATAAACATGTATTGACAACAGCTGGCATTTTAAATTAACTTCAAAAGTCACACCAAAAGAGTTTCTGCCTATAGGTAAAGATTCAGAACTCATTTGTTCTCACCTTGCGCCCATGTTTTCAGCACTCATTGTCAAATAGATTTCATGTATTTAAAAGAAAATCATCAAAATGAACTTACAGCATCTTTACCATCCCATGTGCTTGTGTAGGAGTCTGGTTTGTCCCGGTGGGTGTCTGAACTTCTGTCCCCTCTGGGCAGTCTCCCTCCGCTGGCCACAGTGACTGTGGCATGCATCATCGTCACCATGGTAACCGAGCTGGCCAGCAACGCCACTACTATCACCATATTCCTGCCCATCCTTTCGCCACTGGTGGGCATGCACACACTCGCATGCATGGATTTACACACTAGTATTCACTTATCACATGATTTTTCAGTTATATATATGTACTGTGCATCATAATCGTTTTAAAAGACATTTATTACAATAAAAACGGAAATAAAATAATTCTGCATTCTCATGTCACAATTAATAGTAGTTTCAAGTATCATAGTGTACAGCCATCTAGTGGTTGACAGTGACTCCAAATTCTTTATGCAAGTATAGAAGGGGTCCACAATTCAACGTAATCTCAGATTCTGTTATGGAGTAGAGATGACTGGACAAAAAGTATTTCATTTTCTTCAAATTACATTTTTTTTCACCGCCACCACATGGTACACATCTTGTGTGGAGAAAGCAATTGGGAAGACACTTGGCTTGAAGCATTGACTCCAACCTGCAAATCTGTTTTGAAAAGCAAAGAAAATTAACACCAACAATAGTTTTACTGGAGAACTAACTCCAAGCTGTGCCATTGCCGCGGATATTTTTTCACATTATTTTGTTTTGGTTTTTTTGTTAGGATTTTTTTTGCTGTTAATAAAAGTAGCCTACTCACAGGATATAATTTCCGTCCATGTCTTCATGTTCCTTACTCTGCAGGCCGAAGGCATCCGTGTCAACCCACTGTCCGTGCTTATCCCAGCCACTTTATGTACATCATTCTCCTTCCTGCTGCCAGCATCCAATCCTCCAAATGCTGTGGTTTTCGCTTACGGATACTTCAGCATTGCAGACATGGTGAGATCAATCAATCAATCAATCAATTTATTTGGCAAGAAAAAGCACCAGGCTAAGGGCCATGTAACAAGATACAAGAAATGTGCACAAAACGCGGTGTAGTCACTGGTTCACGGCCAAAAAGTCATCCAGAGCCCGCTTGAACTTGGCGACCGTCGGCTTCTCGACCACACCCTGCGGAAGCCGGTTCCAAGGACCGGCGATGCGCACTGAAAAAGCAGCCTTCCGCCGATTCAACCGGAACCCGCGAGGGTACAGCTTCCACGGATGACCCCTCAGACCACGATCAGGTGCGGGCGTGAAGAAGAGGTCGCGGGGCACGCTGTAGATACCGTGGAGGATGTTGTAGGCCAGTATCAGGTCCCCTCGCAGACGCCTAGCCTCAAGGGTCGGCAGGTTGAGTCGCTGGCATCTTTCCTCGTAAGACATTAAGCTGAGGCCGCGGACCATCCTCGTTGCAAGCCTCTGGACCCGCTCCAGATGCTGGATGTCCTTGGCGAGGTACGGTGATGCGGCTTGGATCCCATACTCGAGAATGGGCCTCACCAGGGAAACATACAACGGAAGGAAGATGTCTGCTGTGATGACGGCAAAGGACCGGAACATTAGGAACAGTACTCCGCGAGCTTTGTTGGCTGCTTGGATGCATTGGGCCGTTGGTTTGAACGTGTCGTCGACAATGATGCCCAGATCTTTGCACCGTTGAGTTCGCTCCAGTTCGAGGCGTCCCGGTTCAAAGTCAAGAGGTGAATCAGGAGGAGCCCCAATAGCCAGATGACTGCATTTCGTGATATTGAGCCACAGGTCCCACAGGTTCGACCAACTCCACACATGATGAAGGCACCTACGCAGGTCCTCGTAGTCGCTCCGGGGAGCAACGAGCTTCACATCATCGGCGAAGAGGAGAACCCGCTGGGAGATGTGCACTGGCAGGTCGTTTACAAACACCACGAACAGCAGTGGTCCAAGCACGGAGCCTTGGGGGACACCGCTGGGGGCGTTGTGAGTCTCTGAAAGTATGCCGTTGACTTGTACTTGAAAGGTGCGGCCAGCCAAAAACGCATCAATCCACCTCACGACCGCTGGGTGAATCGCATACGCTTCCAACTTGCGGAGTAGCAAGCGATGGTTGACCGAGTCAAACGCTTTGGTGAAGTCCAGGAAGACCAGGTCGGCAATTTGTCGATCGTCCATTAATTGAGTGACCCATTCCTCCATCATCAGCAAGTTGGTGAGGCAGGATCTCTTGGACACGAATCCATGCTGACTATCGGAGATCGCCGCGATGCACCAAGTTACAATGTCACTCCACATTTAACACTTAAAAAAGCTATTGGGAAGTTACCATTTCCTTGTACTAAAGTGTACTGACTGGATTGTTATGCTTCTACTTTCTTTCTTTTTGACCTTTACTTTGACATCTATGATTTCCCTTGACTTCAGGTGAAGGCAGGTCTAGGGGCCAACGTGATAGGCCTTCCCATGGTGCTATTGGCGGTGAGCACGTGGGGTGTGCCTTTGTTCTCTCTGGATAGGCTCCCTGATTGGGTCCCCTGCTTCAATGCAACCACGCCCTAAAGACGGTGACAAACTCCACCCAAATATTCTTTAATGTGTGTTTTAATTGTCTTTTTTTAACATTTATATTCGTGCTTTGTTACTGTAATAAAATATGGGGGCAAAAAGAGTTATGGAATAAGAATGTTGTGTGAGTGTGAGAAATACATGAAAAGTCTGAAAGCTACTGACTTAAAAAGACAATTTCTATGATGAATCAATTTTTTTTTTTTTTGCTATTTTAACTCTATCCATGAAAATGGTTAAACAAAAACACTGGTTATTGAGTCCTGGTACAATTGCATTGAAAATTAAAAACACAAAGTTATCTTAAATGATGGATACATGTGTTTTACACTGAAAAAAACTTTTTGGATAAATTTTTTTATATGTTAATAGGTGTAGGTGGTCACACTACATTTTAGCCCTTTGCAGACGTTCTCATAGTTACACACTCAAAATACTTGGCACAAACTGACTGCTAGCGGCCACTGCGTCAAGACTAAACTGGACTGAACAGTGGCACAGTTGGTTAGTGATGTCATTGATAATAAAAGGTGCTTTAAAAATACAATTTTGCATTGCACGATTATCGTATCGATTCAAAATTCATCTGAATCAATCATTATACTTGTGTTTTTGGTGGAAATAATCACTAGGGCGCTGTTTCCCAGATCTAGTACCATAATCAAATCCCATATTGTGTTGTATACATCCTAGGTGTTTTGTTTTCTTCATTTAGAATCTTGGATTCAAGCAAGTTCGGACTAAAGCTGGTTTGCCCAAACAGATAATTATACATTGAAGGCCATATGTCGTTAAAAAATAAAACATGTTTATGTTAGTGCTGAATTAGGTTTCAGAAATGAATTAATTAATAAAATGATGAATGTATTTTTATGTCCAGTTTGATTAGTTTTAGATAAAAGTGATATACACCCCAAAAATCGCAATAACCGTCCATGTAGTATCGGGATTAATCGGTATCGTGGCCTGTGGATCGTGATACGCATTATGAGAGGCAATACACACCCCTATTTGACACCACATGTTTGTGTTTTTCTCGTTGTCAATGTATGCCTTATTGCGGTCAGAGTGATCTCTCTTCGCTTCTACAGAACCATCTTTGACTGCAGCCACAGGTTGCTCACCTGTGTGTCGGCGCGTTCGCTCATCTCCTTTCGCGTGCACGCGCCCCCATTCCGACAGTGTGCAGCTGCGTGAAGTAGGCAAATCAACAAAACTGACTTCCAGTCGGCGTAGCCAAGTCGTCTTCCGGATAAAAACAAGCCACTTCCTCGCGAATACAGTTTGCGCCACGTCGACTCAAGAAAAGAGAAATAACAATCGCTTGAGTTGACGCACCAGCCATGCTGGACCCGTCCTCCAGCGAAGACAGCGTTGGGGATTCCGACCCGGAAGTTGCCCGGGAGCCCGCTGGGAAACCAGACGGCTCCTCCGCGGGCAAGCCGGGAGCGGAGAACCGAGCGGACGGCCAAAAGCGACAGCAGGCTCCGCTGTTCAAGCGCCGACAGCCCTCCGCCGGGCAACTTGCTCACCACCACCGTCAGGGTAGTTCAACAGGTGAAGAAGAGGAAAGACGAGAACGTGATCGACTACAGCGGGAAGAAGAGGAACACAAAGTCAAATTGCAGATTTATGTCTTCGTCCTGAGGTGCATCGCTTACCCGTTCAACGCCAAGCAGCCCACGGACATGACTCGGCGGCAGCAGAAGGTGAGTTGGCCCCGTCGCCGCACCTGATACCCCGGGAGTGACTTCGTAGTGAAGTCCAAACAAAGCTCCTTTGAAAAACTGTCGCTCTCTGGAATTAACATACATTTAAGGTAAACATATGTTTATCTCATCTTGTTACTATTAGAAAAGCTAAAATAATTTGTCATAATAGTCACCCAACACAAGTTAATATATTAGTGTATCTATATCTATATCTATATCTATATCTATATCTATATCTATATCTATATCTATATCTATATCTATATATATATATATATATATTATATATATTATATATATATAATAACAATGTGGCATAATGCAAGATTTTGGCTGTAAAACGTTGTGCTTTTTTGGTCTCAAAAATCTCAGGGCGGATGAGTGGTTAGTGTGTCGGCCTCACAATTCTGGGGTCCCGGGTTCAAATCCAAGTCGGTCCATCTGTGGGGAGTTTGCATGTTCTCCCCGGGCCTGTGTGGGTTTTCTCTGGGTACTCTGGTTTCCTCCCACATTCCAAAAACATGCATGTAGGCTGATTGGACACTCTGAATTGCCCCTAGGTATGAGTGTGTGTGTGTGTGTGTGTGTGTGTGTGTGTGTGTGTGTGTGTGTGAGAATGGTTGTGAATGGTTGTCCGTCTCCTTGTGCCCTGCGATCGACTGGCCACCGATTTAGGGTGTCCCTGGCCTGAAGTCAGGTGGTCAACTCATATTGTCAACATTTGCTATTTATTTAATCTAGTGCCAATTGTCATACTGTAAAAAAAACTCAAAAGTTGAGGTAAGTTACTGATTTTCCTAGATTTTTTTTTAAAACAAATATCACGAAATAACCCACAATATAAAAATGTTGATGTAAATGTTCAGACGTCAGTGTAAATCCAGCCCTCTCCTTTCGCTTATCTTAAGAATTGACATGAATGGGAATATTTTTCTATACTATGTTATTTTTAAGTGCAAGTGTAAAAGAAGAGTTCAGAGTTAAATCCTGTAAAGTTAAAAATATATTTTATTTTACTCTAAATACACTGTTACTTGTTGCCCTAACATCCACAAGCAGTCTCCTATGGGTTACACGTATTGGCTCCTTCATGGTTTCTCCACACGTGAATGCACTGATTGGTGCATGCAGTTGCTCCAGACGTAATAGAAGCCATGTTGTTGTCACAGCGTCCCGCCGGGAAGTCGTTAATGAGCCTCACACACCGCCTGATTTCAATATGCAGACGAGTTTCCCGCTTGGACGAATGTGCAACACAGACGGCACGCGTGGGAGTTTTTATGTGCGCACCCGCAGAATTCAATTAATGAGACAGACCCTTGACCCAGCAGGAGGGAATCACTCTGGATCGATTGTTGGCATGATGACGAGTCTTGGATGGAGGCCACCTGGGGCCCCATTTTGGATTTATTTCCACCAGGCAGTCCTTTCTCTAATGTTTGGAAATGTTGCTAGTTAAATTGTGATCCATAATGGTGGTGTGATAACGAGTGCAATGACACCAATCAGTTCACCAAGCCTAAGAAAGTTGACAAAGATGGCCAGGAAGAGTCACATCAACCAAACCATAATTGGGAAAGGAGTCATTCAAACTTGGTCGCACACCAAAGAACGACAATTTATTTCACATCTTAATATCTGAACATTTAAATATGTAAACTACACTTCAATCACATTTGTAAATGAATGGCTTCTGGTTTTTGAAATGTTAATTAACCAATCTACAGTGATAAAACAACAAAAATGCAATAACTGTATTAACCATCAGTGTTCAGCATTCACTTTAAAGATATCTGGCGCCATCTAGCATGGTGAATGGGTATAATGTCTAGACCAGGGGTGGGGAACCTATGGCTCGGGAGCCATATGTGGCTCTTCTGATGGGTGCATGTGGCTTTTTGCTAACCTGTAAGGTAAAATATGTAATTAAACCGCTGGTGACAGAGGTAAGTCCCGAATGCACCAATAGGAGCGTCACGTCGGCACTATGGCGCTGACATTACCTCTAACTTCAATCATCTTTTTGTTTTTCATTAGACTTTTCTGCATGCATATTTTCATTGATTAGCAACTACATAAGTGTTTTTAAAAAATCATTTAGTACTTTAAAAGTGGTAAAATGACCCCCAAAAAATCACATCTCATTTTCACATTTTTACTCTTAAATTCTGAGTATGGCATTGGAGCAATATCATTTTAAAATGGGAATTGTTTTTGGCTCTCTGTGTTAAAATGGTCCCCGACCCCTGGTCTAGACCCTGAATATAAGACGACCGACACTTTTTCAGTCTTATTTCAATGCAAAATAACCACTGTCTTATATTCGGGCCAATACGGTACTTTTCAAGAGCAAATCAGCCAGCTTCCGTCAACCAACGACCGCAGGCAAGCGATACCTCATGCAGCATTTGCCATCAGCAAATGCATATGTTTGGCTACAAAGTAGCGACTTCATACATCTACCACAGCCTGCCACAAAAGGAAAGACCTGGCTGTAGAGATATTGTGTTGTTGCTCGTGGGGGCCATCTGCTACCCTATGCAATATTACACAAAGTCCGTATTAGATAAAACACATATGAAGCCGACAGAAGATGGATTTCAGCGAAAGGGGTTATTATTTATTTACTGCTACCCCCAGAAGTAACAATACAAATTTAGCGGATCCTTGGTTGAGGCCTGCCAGCGATGCTTTGTTGATGCTCACAGCTGCACAGTTACTAGACAAAGCTCAAATAATATAAAATACATGAACAAGCAAGAGTTTGTGTATTTGGAAGATAGGGGGCTGTAACATGTCATTGATGGTTAAGTCAATGAATAAGTTGCAGAAAGTCCTTTTTAAAGTTCAACCAATGAATTGTTGCTGCTGCGATAAAGAAAAAAGAATTTGTTTCTGTAACTCTGGGATTCACTAAATTATTCTCAGGCTATGTAGTACATATTTTCAGCTCGTATTTTCAACTTCAAACAAATCAAAATGAGTACACAGTCCCTTTTAGGGTTTGTTGTTATAGTGTGGCACCGACCTGTGATCGAGGATAATCGCAGTTACAGATGCACTTCACTTGCTATTTGAGATGCAGAATGGCCAGTCATACAAGATCGACATACTAATTCAGGGGTAGGGAACCTATGGCTCGGGAGCCACATGTGGCTCTTTTGATGATTGCATATGGCTCTGAGCTAAAATATGGAAACCGGTGGTGAGAGAGCTGCGTCCCGAATGCACCAATAGGAACGTCACATCGGCACTGTGGCATTGACTTTTTTTTTCATTAGAGTCTTCTGCATCTATTCTCTCATTGATACTCATTGATATTCATTGATTAGCAACAGCGTAAAAATGTTGTCAAAAGAATTCAAAGACTTTTTGTACTTTAAAAGTGGTAAAATGACTAAAAGATTGGCACATTTTCATGTAGTTTGACTTTTAAATTGTGAGTATGGCTCTCGAGGAATAAAATTTGAAAATAGTAATTGTTTATGGCTCTCTCTTTCAAAAAGGTTCCTGACCCCTGTACTAATTGATTCTTTTCCCCCACATTTGTTCCGTTGTTGGTTTCAAAACCTATTTTTGTCTTTTCAATAAATCCCGAGGGGAAATGCCCACTTGCTGCTTGTCATGTGGTGGTGATGTATTGGTCTTTTTGTGGCATTTCTCTGTAGCCTGATAGAAACCCTCGTCCTCCTCCAACTCCACTTGTGGTGGCCCACGCAGCCCCCCACCCCCCAGTCGACGCCTGGCGTTTACTTCCCCTGGCAGCTGTTTATTATTCTGAGCAGTTCAGCGACAACCCAAATACCGCTTATAGACGTTTGTGCTGAGACTTGACAATACTTGTACAGGTCTCGGGAGGAAGGTTTGACTTGATTAATTTGCTTTGCTTTGAGGACGGCGACCAAGCCGCATATTTTTGTCATTTAGTTTGTCCATATGTGAATACGCCTGTATGTTTGGTTGGTTGTGATCCCTTGATTCTCTTTTTGCAGTGGGTTTAAAACAAACTACATCTTCCTCCCATCTTCCTCAAGGAAGTGGGAATATTTGTAGGTCGGATTGCAAAGGAGCGCAACCTCTGCGGTCCATTATCTTCTGGGATTTTGATTAATCA
The DNA here is from genome assembly GCF_051989625.1 of Stigmatopora argus. Lineage (NCBI taxonomy): Eukaryota > Metazoa > Chordata > Actinopteri > Syngnathiformes > Syngnathidae > Stigmatopora > Stigmatopora argus. The sequence goes on along the minus strand of NC_135389.1, from coordinate 9,786,246 downwards.
AATTAAAACTTTCCACATCATTGCCTGGGAATTTTCCCCAATTGAGGTTGATTTAACAAAATGACTGGCAGCTATTTGCTCACATATCCTCTCATATGGAATGGAATGGAACCAAACATACCGAAACAGAGTTGGCACTTCTTTTTCATGGGAAAAAGGATTTTGATTGTATAATCTTTTCTATTGAGAATTAAAATATGTATTGTTTTCTCCCAATACACCCAATATTATAAATTTGTTATGGAATCCATCTCAACTTAATCACAAATTCATTAATAACCAAGAATTAGCCGCACTGTTGTGAAATGGTTAGGGTTAAATATGTGGGGGAAATAATGCATGTCGGATTGGTCCGACATTATTAGTTGTTAGGCTCCAAGACAACTTTTTTTTACCCTTCTGATAAAAAAAAATGTAAATAAAAGATGTTAGAAATTGAACATTAAGACAAAAATTATTTTGATTTGTGACAATATATTCGCAAGTCCCCCTGTAAGATCTAGTGTGATTGTTTTTTATTTTATTTTTACTTTTTGTGTGTGAACATTATTGTGTGTTTGATTTAGTTGACTTTGTCACGCCGGCCCACGTTGAAATAGCATCTGTGTTCCGTACCTTTTTAAAAACAACCCCCATGTTGGAAATATTGCCTCCCACACCTTGTCATGTGCTTGTCTTCCCAACATTAATGTTGAAATCCTGTATGATGCCAAGAAAAAAAACATCTAAGCACCTAAAGCAAATACATTTGCACTGTACACTCCTCAAGCACTAACAAGGAAACATTCTTGAAAACCTCAATGACTGCGCCCTAAGACACTGGCATTGTTGAATGAGTGAACAACTTTCCACGATAACGCACTCGTAACGGAACAAACACATTTAAATTAACTTGGATTAATTCATACAGACACACTCAAACATACGTTTAATGTAACTTTACACAAAACTGAATTCTAATTTTGATTAAAAAAAATTTACCTTCATTTTCTGGGTTAGCTGTTTGCTACGCCTCCACCCTCACGTTCGCTATCGATGGGCTGTTTGCTGTTGTATTCCCTTCAAAATATTCCGAAAATGATGCACACAAATGTCCTCACAATAGGATAACGCACGACCACTTGCCAACGAGAAGTAGTCTTGAGCGATCGCGGGAGCTAGCAGGCTAGGGAAGTAATAACAGCCTACCCACGTATTGATTGTGGGGGGGTAATGAAGTTTTATTCTGAGAAAGGGTGCCATTGCCCATCGTTGTTGTGTGCACGAGTATACTTCATTACCCAGAAAGCCCTCTTTTTGCCCGCGCATGTGCGTTGTGCATTTTCTGGTCCATGCGTAGGAAAAACTCGTCTGAATAAATTGTTCAGTGCTCGTAGATATCTGTTATACACGAAAGAGATGCAGCAATAAAAGACAGTGCTCTACAATGATAAACAGCCTCTCATGTCATGGCCACCTGCCTTTTTCGCATCTCGAATTTTTTCTCGTATCTAGGGTGAATTATTTGATCGAAATTTTCATCGTATCTCGAGCATCTCGTAGGTAGAGTTGCTCGTAGGTCGAGGTACCACTGTATTAGTACAGTGCGATATACTTGCCACTATTTTGGCCGCAAAAGTGTGGGCAGCTGTAACCTTCTTGAGGCAGCTCAGAATTTGCCACAAAATTGTGACGGCTATGATGGAGCATTTTAAGTTCTGTAAACAATGCAATGTATAATTTTACTACAAGTATGTGTAATAGTACAGACGCTCCCCTACTTACGAACATTCGACGTACGAACAACGGTACATACGAACATGTCTGCAAATTGCGTTTGTCGAAAAATGTTCGTAAGTTCGATTTTGTATTGCGCCCCTTTTTCCGGGAGCGTCTGTACTACAACTACGTGGGAAAATCCATGTTATACTTACTGTATATCTGACAAAAAATCCTCTTGGTTATTGCCCCTCGACATTAGTTGTTACTCTTTTGCAATCGGCTGGCCACCGATTCAGGTGGGATAGGTTCCAGCACCCTCTGCGACCCTTGTGAGGAAAAGCGGTTCAGAAAATGAATGAATGATTACAGACGCTCCCCTACTTACGAACGAGTTGGGTTCCGAGCGATTGTTCATAAGTTGAATTTGTTTGTAAGTTGATTCAGTGCTATATTTTGTATTATAATTTATGTTTAAGGCCTATATAAGTATATTGAAGGTTTATATAAGTGCATTTGTATGTTTAAGGCTTGTATAAGTAACACGCATTGGTTTGTACTGAAAAAAACATTTAATAAAATGGAGAGAATATGTACAGTACTGTATAGAGAGAGAGAGAGAGAGATTTATGTATTAGAAACTGGCCGAAAGAAGCGATCTAACGACAATTGCACAGTTTTCTTCTTTTTTTCATCATAAATGATGCGGTAGCACTGTATGGCATCATTCAATTGATTTGCAAACTTTGTGCAACGTTCAATATTTGGGTCCTGCTGCTCGATCTTTCTGTTTATAAATGGTACTGACGGTCGAACGATTCAAGTTGTATGCCCGTGAAACGCTCACCACTCTCACGCGCATCAAGCTTCGTTATTATTGCCACTCGTTTCAAATGAAATGGCTTGCCTCTTCCTTGCAACTCCCTCAATAGAAGCATTTCGCTTTTTACCAACCATATTCAATAATGGATGCACAAGATATTTAATGATACAAATGAAAAAGGTTCTTTGCCCACTGGAGATACGTTCACGCACTTCCGCATTGCAACGAAGAAGGTAGATGCTGGGTGAGCTGAGCCCTCACAGCGCCAGGCGTATTAGCGGCGGAAAGAAGCACTACTCGGAAAAAAATACAAAATTGGACTTCCGAACATTTTTCGACTTAAACGCAATTTGCAGACATGTTCGTATGTATCGTTGTTCGTAAGTTGAATGTTCGTAAGTAGGGGAGCGTCTGTAAATCCCAACTTGAATTTAGTGCATCCCAAATAATCATTTACTAAAAGTTTTTTTTGACATTGTTAAGAATTTCTTTGTGTCCTACGGGCGCACGTCTGCCGAAAACTTTGCGTCTCTGTCAAAATTCATACATCAGGCAGGCATAGATGTGTGGAAATGAGAAGCCTGTTTTACACGTTAAAAATGTGCCTCAATATATCAACTGTACAAGCTTTAGACAGCGTATTTGCGTTCCTGATGCTCCGAATGAGCTATTTACATTCTTAGTCGTCTTACTGTTAGCTCTTCGAAGCTTCAAAGTCTATGTTTTGTGTTTGTACATAGGGTTAATTCCGCATATTTAACACAGTCTTTGGTGACGGAGCTACATTGTCTTCAGGGTTTGTCACGGCTGCTTCTGCTCTCTGCTGATAAAACACCCACGAACTCATACACACTTTGCCATCTGCAAGTTTATGATGCGTAGCCTCATGCAGAGGATGCGAGTCTGCCTCCCAGTTAGTAAAATTCTATATCAAACCGGAAGTGTTATGAATGATGAATGAGGGGGAGACTCCAGAGATTTTATTGGTGTAAAAAATAAAATGTAAAAGAAGAGCTTTACTTTCACATTTAATCCATGCAGTGGTATGTCAAATGAATTTCCTACATTTTATTTTTAAATGACACATAGCAAAAGGCTTTGTGCCAACTGTCTTTCACATGCAGGTTATGTACGTATGCATACTAGGACTTGCCTGTTGCTTAAAATATTGCAGATTTTCACATAGTTTGTGACGACCACTGATGAGATAAGCCGAACGTCAGTCACATAATAGATATACCATACATGAGCTGACAACTGGAGACATTGTTGTGAGCCTGTAGATTAAGGTTGGCTTGTTATTGTTGCTTAGTAAGGCCATGTGTGGTCCAGGTGCAGTTGCTGATATAATTTATCTACCTTTATAAAAACATTCATCACAGTATGATTAGTCTTTTCTTTTCTTCTGCTAGTCTTTCCTTGTTTTATTTCCCTTTTTTTCTCATTAGACTGTTTTGAAATGTAAAAGTCAGAGGGGCTTTGAACAAATCCCATTGTGGCAATGAGACACCCCCGAAACCCCAGATTTTGCTGTTGGCCAGAAAACTACATTTGTTTCCGAGCTACGTCACTGGTGTGCTGCAGCTTTGCACACTATGTACAAGAGTACATAGTTTAGTTCCATTACTGTCATAGCCAGCGTTTTAGCTTTTTTTTCCTCCAAGAAAATTGTTAATACTTGTGTAGAAAATTGGAACAAAATGACCACTGCCAATGTAAGCCTCTATTTTCTTCCAACCAGAATTGGTGTGAATTGAACACATAGAAGCAAGTAGATGCAAATGTTAAGTATTCTATTTTGTTCTTTTAATCTGAATTTTCCCTAAGACAGCTGTGGCAAAGTTAAAAATGATGTGTGGCGAATGTTGTTTTAATGGGCTAAACCACAGTAAAATATACTGGTGTTAGATGGTTAGCGTAATTCTGTCACTTACACGGCTGGAGTGGATCAATGTTTTGTACTGAAATGCATTAAAAGAACAATCTGATTTTTTTTTGTGATTTTTTTTTTTTACTTTGTGGAAAGCTATTCTCTGCTCAGGGATTCTACATATACTGTTTTAATGTTTAGATTGTTGTGATGGTGCTCTGAGGGTTAAATTCTAATAATAGACTTCTGACCCCACACAATTGATTAAATGACAGCGGCGTGTGTGGGAGGCATGTTCCCATTTTTATAATTCTGTGATGCTCAAGCAGAGCTGTCATCTATGCTTTGTTCGATTCTTTTTCAAACTCATTGCCGCCTTTCTTAGCTCCCCATTCTCTTCTCCTACTTCTCACTGTCATTCAAAGGGGTTCTTTTCTTTTTTTGTTCCCATTAGAAAGAACATGCTTGTGCAGCAGGGTTATAACCACCAGGTCGCAACGATGAATCATGCTTCCTGCTTTCATAAGTGACCTGGGTTCTTGCTATGTCTGTCACGTTCATTGTCAAAGTCAGCCATTTTTCCTTTTTGTGTGCCAACAATGCCAGGGAAGAGCTGTTGAAGTCAAAGGCCTCCATCTCTTGACCTCTGACATGGATTTACTGTCTCTCTAACCGTATATTGCCATTATTTTTAAAGCATTTTGACTGATCTTTCTGTAACAATATAAGAAGCGAAATTAGAGTATTTTCCGTTTTTATGTCACAAAAACTTTTTCCGTCATTTTGACATTGAAGGATTTGGGGGTTAGTCAGCCTTAGAGACAACATTCAAGGGGGTGTGACCGAGAGTGCTTATGGCTGCGAGGGAGTATGTGTATGTGCATTTGTTTATGCTGCTAGGCTTTAATTTAAGATGTTCCTTCCACTCAAAGGAGGTGATCTGTTATCGTGGACACTTAGCATTGGCGAGCACGCCATCACACATCGATACACATCAGCAACATGAGACTGAGACTAATGACATGTTTACGTGTGTGTGCGTGGTTGTGCGTCAGCATTGTAGAAGCTATCTGGAATTGAATCAAGCTAGAAAACCTTTGGTTTTTAGTTTTTACCCTATATCAGGGGTGTCAGACTCGGGTTGGTTCGCGGGCCGTTTTAACGTCAATTTGTTTTCACGTGGGCCGGACCATTTTAGATATAATATTTAGATTATTTTTTTAATAATTGGATTAAAAGAACTCGATTAAAAGCCCTGAATATTCCGTTTTTTATAGATCTAAAACAATGTTTATTTTACCTTTTTTAAATATATTTTTAGATTTTACAAAATGATTTTTGAACTAAAACACTTTGAAATTGATTAAAAAATTACAATTATTGATTTAAAAGGGGGAAAATCGGGAAATGTAATATACATCTATACTCTTCATTTTAATTTGATCCTAAAACAGAAAGTCGGCACTCATGAATTACTTTCCCGGGCCACACAAAATGATGCGGCGGGCCAGATTTGGCCCCCAGGCCGCCACTTTGACACAGTGCCCTAAATGATTAAAATTACTGTCATTTTCAGTCTATAAAATGCTACCTTCAATCGCAATCCGAGCCCTGAGGCGTTTTTAAGTGGCATATTTTTGGATATTTGGAGAAAATCAGCTAAATATATCAAATAAAAATATATCTCACATATTTTGCTCCACGGCCTGGCACATTTGCACTTGAAGGAGGTCGCCATGACATCCGTGATGGTTTTCTCTCTCCATTCTTGAAGCCTATAGTTGGGGTGTTTGGGCAGTACGCATTCTCCATGTCAGTCTACGGGCAGGAACCTGAACGTGGCGCCGAGTGGGTAAAAATTGTGAGAAATAGAAAGGCAAGCGACCCCCCTCAAAATTTATCTTTGATATAAAAAAAATCTGCCTCAATCTAAATCCAAAGTTTGTACAAGGTAAAATCGAGCAGTTTCAAATGGGGTATCAATGTGAACTCCTCCTCTCTGGAGCCAGAGGAGCCAGATCCTGTGGCCAATGTCCGGTAATGGATGATTAATCAATCTACTGAACTACTGTAGATTAGTATCAGTCTTTTTAGCAGTGTTTTTCCTATATTGATATTGTACTTAAGCAAGAGTCTTTAACGTCCCTTTTCACTGTTCTAACATTTTATAGACTGTTTTCCTAATTTTCAGACATAAAAAAAACATTTTATTGCATTGATGCGGCCCACCTAGATAAGAAATAGTCTCATCTTGCTTCATGATTCCCGGGGGTGATTCAACACCCCCACCTGCATCTTTTTTATCGTCCAGATAGTCTCATGATAGACCCCCTGAGACAAATCCATGTTTATTTCTGTATTTCTTTCTCACCTGGAAAGAGGCAAAAAACACAGAATCTTGCATCAAATAGAGAAGAAATATTCCTATCTGAAGAGTAGAGAAATTAGATTAAATTTGACTTCTTTCCCAAGAGATAGAGTTCCCAGGTATTTTAATTAAAAATTAAAAACCTACCACTTCGATAGCAGGGTTGAGCAATTCTCATAGATGATATAAATCTGTGTACACCTTTTTAAGATATAGAAAATGCGACTCCAGAGAAAAATGAGGATAAAATTGGCCACACCATGAGAAAGCCAAAGTTAATAGCTTGCTGTCAAGTAGGCCCTTTGAAAATTAGATGCATTTTTTTAGGTTCATGGGGCTGTGCGAGGTCTGATTTCCCTATGAGGGCATGGTAACCCCACTATGTTTGGTAAGCTAAATTCACGGTGATATTTGCTCAAGCTCTTAAATGGGGGAAGTGGCAAGCCATTCCAGGCTCCAAAAGGTGTCTCGGTCATTGTTTTTCCAGGTCCAAAAACCTCAGGATTAAGGGAAAAAAACATCCCCTGCCGTAGTTCTTAATATAGTTTTAAGCATGTTTTTTTTGTGTTTAGAAAATTAAAAAACTTCCTTGAAAAAGCCAGTGAAGGTTTGGAAAAGGTTCACAGCTGCAAAACCATGGTATCACTTATTTTCATAGTGCCATACTTTGACTCCACAGCAACAACAAGAGAAGAATGTTTTCATTTTCGTGGCTGATGGTGGCTCATGCATATGCATCATCGAGCAGCCTCATACCTGCAGGACCCCGCAGATTTATGACAATTATTTTCTTTTCCCCTTTTGTAAATATGTATTTTATGCACTGCTTGCAGCCAGTACTTTATTGCTGGAAATTTATGCATGCGTGTACAAGTGTGAGGGGGAGCCGGGCCAAGTGATAGATGATAGTCGAGTAAGAATCCACCACATGGCTGCTCTGAATCAACACCCAGAAAGAGCATTAGTCTTCATGTATGTCATTTTGATGTTCAATATGTATCACTAGACTTAAAAAAAAAAAAAAAAACTATACGTTGCTTCGCAACAACACACTTCCTCCACTTCCAATCAAAGGTGTCCAAGGAAAATAGTATGTAATGTTATTTTACATAGACCATGACAGAGTTATAACTTATCTTTACCAAATCAACTTTCCTTATTAAAATTCATGTTTTTAATGAAATAAAAAGCACTCTATTCAGGAAAAAGACCTCTGTATTTATTAACTATTGTTGTGCTTGGGTTTCAGGTGAACAGGCAGCAGCTCCAAGCAATCAAGGACCGTTTCCAGGCATTTCTCAATGGGGAAACTCAAATTATGGCTGACGAAGCCTTCTGCAATGCCGTGAGGAGTTACTATGAGGTAAGACCACATCCCTTTTCCTTTCTTTTTTGCCCACCTACTAGCTTTTCCAAACCATGTTGGATCAGATTGTTGCCGTATAATTTTCTTCCCCCAGATAACCTTGGAATTTTGTTCCATGAACCCAGAGCAGCTGCTTCCTAAAGTCGCATACCACACTGCACATAGGGAACTAACTACATGCTCTACAGCAGGGGTGGTCAAGTCCGGTCCTCGAGATACACTATCCAGTCTGTTTTCCATATCACCCTCCTCTACCACACCTGAATCAAATGATCAACTCATCAGCGAGCTGTCCAGAAGCTCCATACCGAAGCCGATTATTTGATTCAGGTGTGTTGGTGGAGGGAGACATGGAAAACAGACTTTCGAGGACCGGACTTGCCACAATATTTTTGTTTTTCTTCATTTTTTAACTCTGGCGTCTACATATTGTTACATTTTGACTAATGTTGGGCCAGAGTATCAATATCTGTTATACAAGTGTGGCCTATATGACTCCACCACTATCTGCAGCCAAGTGAACACACACACATACATATTGCTTGGAGGTGCGCTTCATTTGCGTGCCCGACACTTAAAACTGGGTGAAATGTGGCATGAAGCTGGCCTAATGGTAGACAGAATTGATGGCAGTAGTAAACCCCTCCTCATTCCGACAATCCGAAATAGAGCTCAGAGCGAAAAAGCCATGGAAGGCGTGATAAATAGATGGAAAATGGCAGAGATCGGCCACGGAGTAGTCACTTCCTGTCCTTTATTTGAAACATACATTCTATGCCTGTAGACACAGTATCATAATTTCGGTTTCGAATTTGCATATAGAAAATCATCTATCAAAAGCCTTTTTTCTATTGTTCTTGAAAGCCAGAATATACAATTGTATTCGAGAAATACTGTTGCCTTTAGGAACCCCTAGACTTAATTTCCTGTTGAAACAACTCATATGTTAACTAGATCTTCATCGTGCATAAGCTTGTGTAGAGGCTCTGCACATATACCGTATTTTCACGACTATTTGGCGCATCGTATTTTACGCCGCAGTGTCAGTAACGAGTGCTATTTCTGTATTTTAGACACACAAAGCACGCACCATTTCATTAGACGCATATATATTATATATGGATGAACATTGAAACGCAATAGCGCTGGCTACCGGAAGCAGCTTATTTCCGGGTTCCGGTGCACAGTGACTGCTGGGAAATATAGTTCTTGCGCGCAACACCTACACGCTAAAAACACACTTTAAAAAGGCAACGGAAGCAAAACTGAGTTCGGTTGTACTTTATTTAGACATTTTACAACTTACTCACGTCATCATCACCCACAAATCCATCAAAGTCCTCATTTTCTGTGTCCGAATTAAACAATTGCCCAGATGAGTCTTCCAAAACGCTGGGTCCCGCGGTTGTAGTTCTTAAGCCTCCGGGAATGACGGCAAGCTCCGAGTTATTATATATAATATATATACATAGTTCACAGTCTAGCTTTGAATGCTCTGTTGACGCCAACATTTAGCGGCAGGATTTCTTTTGTAAATACAGCCGAAATGACGGCCAGCACCAAATTAGTGTGGTCGCCATCATGCTAACTGTATTGAAGAACTGGGTGTATTAAGAACTCTATATCCCAGCAGTCACTGCGCAGTACTTTATCCACGGGAAAATAGTAGAGTCGGGGGCTGGTTTCCGTAGTTGTCCTATCGACTGATTTATTTTATTTTATCGTGATAACAATGTTAGTATTGGTCCATATACAAAGCTTTGGATTATACGGCGCCCTGTCTATTTTGGATAATTTTTTTGACTTTTATGCGCGCCTTATAGTCGTGAAAATACGGTAGTTCTGTGCCTAATCCACGTAGGAGCCCGGTTTACCCAAATTTTGAACCTCTATCCTACCTGGGCGCTCTATCCAAAACTTAACTTTCCTGACCTAATACTTGGGTTGGTCAACAATGGCAAAACAGTGTTGTTGGGGGCAAAAAAATGTGAGAAAAAATAATAGTCTTCTTTAGAAATAAGCACTTTGGAGAGACCTTTTAGCTCCCACCACAACCCCCAAATGGGTTAACAGTGATATTTAAGTGTGGAACCCCCTGTGCTGTAGCAGTAATTTAATGTTGTATACAGCAGGAGTCCTGCCTGCTCCTCAGGTGTTTGACATTTGCTGATACCAGAGGGGAGAAATCTCTGTCTTTCTGTCTGTCTTCGTCTCTTTCCGTCTGTCTTCGTCTCTTTCTGTCTCCCTCTCCATCCATCTCCCCATACAAAGTCTCTTTCCTCTGATAAATAGTTGTTGGTTGGTTAGAGAGTGGTTCAGTTAGTCAATTCATAGATTTTAAGATACTTTAAATGTGTTTGTTACATTAGATTGACAGTTGGCTTTTATAAGTTTTTGATTAGGTAATCAGGCTTACAAGACTTTTTTTTAATTTAATTTTATTTGATTGTTTTTTTTTTGGCTTGTGCATGTTTAGTTTGATGTATTTTTACATTTGCTTTTTGGTTACTCGGCACAATTTGCTCTGATGACTATAACTGATCTAACCTATACAGTTGTACCTCGTCATACGACATGCTCGTCTTACGACGGAAATTTCAATCGAATAATTCGCCCGAGATACAATCAAAATTTCGGGATGTGACCAAGCCAGGTGGCCATGGCACTGTCTTTTTTGCATTTCTTTCGTGTATAAAATATATCTACAAGCACTGGGCGGACTTTGCATTTCCACAACCGCTTTTTTCCCCCACGTTGGTCTACATTTACATACCAGGTAAACAATACTATGGATCGGCAGAGTTCTACAAAGAAAAGGCGACCGTTGACAATGGACATGAAACGCGAAATAATTGAAAAATATGAAAGTGGGGTACGTGTTACCGAGCTCGCTTGGCAATACGAGAGGAATCCGTCAACTATATCCACCATCCTTAAGCAGAAGGACGCAATTAAGGAGAAGAGGTATTCCAAGGGACTAACTATAATTTCCCACCGGCGCAGTGACATTCACGACGAGATGGAGAACCTTCTTTTATTGTGGATAAAAGAAAAACAATTAGCAGGAGATAGCGTGACCGAGTCAACCATATGTGAAAAAGCCAGCGGAATTTACATGGATTTGATAACAACAAAAGGAGAGCGTTCAACAACTTCAGAACCCTTTAAAGCAGGTGTCTCAAACCGATTCCGCCGAGGGCCGCAGTGGGTCTTGGTTTTTGTTCCAACCGATCCAGTGCCGACATTTTAACCAATCAGGTGTCTTCTAAAATAAGTAGCACCTGGCTGCAATCAACTGATTAACTGATTACACTTGCAAAAGGTATCCTCTTGTTGAGTTGGAATGAAAACCTGCACCCACTGCGGCCCTTTGAGGACCGGTTTGAGACCACTGCTTTAAAGCGAGTCATGGCTGGTTCGAAAAATTTAAAAAAAGATCTGGAGTACACTCGGTAATCCGACACGGGGAAGCTGCGAGTTCCAATTCGAAAGCCGCAGTGGAATTTATCAAGAAAGTTACATCCCGCAGCAAGTTTTCAACTGTGATGAAACTGGTCTTTTTTGGAAAAAGATGCCCAGGCGGACATTCATCGTGGCAGAGGAGAAGGCATTACCGGGACACAAACCTATGAAGGACTGCTTAATAATAATAATAATCGGACATAGGCCATGTCGTCATTATCACAACACAAAAAGCCTACTTGTCATCACACGCAGAAACTGCGTGTGACGAAATTGATGGTGCTTCTCCATAAGCTACGTTTAATCGGCAAAAGACCTAAATAAGTGTAAGTTACGGACTTGTAATTTGTCATTCCGCTTACCTCACACTGTCTTCCACTTACCTTACTTCAGTCAGCTAGTAGGAGGCAGATCACCAACCAAACATCTGTTCATATACCGCAGAAGGGAATGTGTGTTATGTTAGCGCGAGTTTAGATTTCTGATGGATGTGGGGAAAAAACTGTCCTTAAGCCTATTTGTCCGTGCTTTGTGGGACCTATAGCGTCTGCCAGAGGGCAGCAGCTGGAACAGATTGTGACCAGGGTGGTAAGGGTCCCCTATGATGTTCTTGGCTCTGCTGAGGTAACGAGGGCTGGCAATGTCTTCAAGTGAGGGCAGAGAGCAGCCGACAATCCTCTGGGCAGTGTTAATCACTTTCTGCATGGCCTTTTTGTCTGCCGCCGTGCTTCCAGCGTACCACACTGTGATGCCGTACGCCAGGATGCTCTCTACAGTGGTTCTATAGAAGGTTATCAGAAGATTGGTGCCCAAGTTGTTCTTCCTCAGTACCCTGAGGAAATGGAGTCGTTTCTGAGCCTTCTTCACCACTGCCGTGATGTTTGTAGACCATGAGAGCTTGTCCGTGACGTGGACCCCCAGGAATTTAAAGGACTGGACCCTGTCTACACATACTCCATTTATGAGGAGTGGGGCCAGATCTGTGCCGTGTTTGCGAAAGTCCAAGATTATTTCTTTAGTTTTCGTGGTGTTCAGTGTGAGATTGTTGACCTCATCTCTGTAAGCCGACTCATCCCCTCCTGAGATGAGTCCGACCACAGTGGTGTCGTCAGCGAATTTGATGATGGCGTTGGACTGGTGGGTGGGTGTACAGTCGTAGGTGTACAGGGAGTACAGAAGAGGACTCAGTACACAGCCTTGAGGGGAGCCAGTGCTTAGTGTAATGGAGGAAGAGAGGTGGGGACCAAGTCTAACAGTCTGTGGTCGGTTGGTCAAGAAGTCCTTTATCCAGGAGCAGATTGAAGAGGATAGTCCAAGGTGGGAGAGTTTGTCAGTCAGAATGTCCGGTTTTATGGTATTGAAGGCTGAGCTATAGTCAATGAAGAGCATCCTCACGTAGTTCCCAGGGTGTTCCAGGTGGCTCAGTGCTGTATGAAGAGCAATGGCAATAGCATCATCAGTGGACCTGTTTGCTCTATAAGCAAACTGGTGAGGGTCAATTGAGGGAGAGATTGTATTCCTGATATGACGGGCTACCAACTTTTCAAAGCACTTCATGATCACAGGCGTGAGGGCAACAGGCCTATAATCATTCATGCTGCCAATGGTTGGCTTTTTGGGGACAGGGATGATGGTGGCAGATTTCAGACAAGATGGAATGATGGATAGTTGCAGGGAACAATTGAAAATATTTGTGAAGACTCCAGCCAGCTGGTCAGCACAGGCTTTGAGCACCTTCCCAGGTACTCCGTCTGGGCCCGTAGCCTTCCTGGTGTTCACAGACCGCATTACCAGTCTCACTTCCTGTTCCCGGAACGTCAGTGTATTGCTGCAGGGTGGTGGTGGGGGTGTTGAGACTGGGTCTGATTTGTCAGTCTCAAAGCGGGCAAAGAAACGGTTCAATGTCTCCGCTAGTGAGGCATCTGCATTAACAGACATATTATTGTTATTGTAGTTGGTAATATGTCGTATTCCTTGCCACATCTTCTTTGGGTTATTTTCTGTGAAGTGCTCCTCAATTTTTTTGGTATATGCTGCCTTGGCCTTTTTAATGCCTCTTTTCAGCTCAGCTCTGGCAGCGCTATATTTTATCTTGTCCCCTGATCTAAAGGCGGAGTTACGGCATTTGATGAGTGCCTGTGTCTCATTGGTCATCCAGGGTTTTTGGTTAGGAAAAACCCGTATTCGTTTATCTATAGTGACGTTGTCGATGCAGTTTTTTATGTAAGAAAGTACAGAGTCCGTGTAGTCCTGGAGGTTGTCGTGTACAAAAAGTTCCCAGTTGGTGCGGGAAAAACAGTCCTGCAGCTGAGAGAGTGCGTTGTCGGGCCAAGTTTTTATTATATTTATTTGTGGCGTTGTTTGCCTCCGGAGTGGAGTGTAAGCGGGGGTGAGAGATAGGCAGAGGTGATCTGATCCAGCTAGGTGAGGGAGGGAAGTGGCTTTATAAGCATGTTTGATGTTAGAATAGACATGGTCAAGAGTTTTGTCTCCTCTAGTATTACAATTTACGTATTGAATAAACTTAGGTAAAACAGTCTTTAAACACGCCTTGTTGAAATCACCAGCGACAATAAAAACTCCATCGGGGTGGTCAAGCTGTTGTTTGTTTACAGCCGTTAGCAGGAGGTTAAGTGCCGTGTTAACGTTAGCATTCGGAGGTATATAGATAGCCGTTGCTATGACGACGTTTAGCTCTCTTGGTAGATAATAGGGCCTACATCGTATTGCTAATAACTCTAAATCCGGGGAACAGTGAGTGTCAATAATTTTACTGTCACAACACCATTCATTATGTATATACATGCACAGTCCTCCTCCCTTGCTTTTGCCTGTTAATACTTTTGAACGGTCGTTTCGAAAAAGCGTTCGGCTAGCTAGCGATACCGCCGCGTCGGGGATATGCGGGTGTAGCCACGTTTCTGAGATGATAATAACATTACAGTTTCTAACAAAGCTGTTGGTAGCAATACGAAGTTCCAACTCATCCATTTTGTGGGTGATGGATCGGGCGTTGGTCAAAAGGATACTAGGAAGCGGTGCTCGGTGTGGTTGTTGTTTCAGCTTAGCAGCAAGGCCCGCCCGGCATCCGCGCTTCTGTTTTCTGTCCCTTCGCCGCCTTCGACGTGCTTTTGGTGGGCTGGCTAGCCACGGAGATCCCGGAGAGTGTGTTAAGAAATCGGATGTATCGCATATCCTTCGGATAGTGAGTAAATCCTGGCGACTGTAAGATAACGAACGACACCGAACTGGAGAGCTCGAAGCCGCTGCGTCAGTGCGCGCCGCCATCTTATCTTTCCTAACGCTTGTCTTGTTGTTAACGCTAGCATTGTGTGCTAATGCGAGCGGTGACTGTAAAATTAAGCCGCTACTGGTGTACAATGCGGAGAACCCGCGTGCCTTCAAGACACACAACATCAAGAAAGAGAACCTACAAGTGATGTGGCGCGCTAATTCTAAAGCTTGGATTACGCGTCATTTCCGAAACATTTTGAAGGGGAGGCAAGTTCCAAACAACTCTTGATGCGTTAGTTTTGAAGACTTCGGCGGAGCGTCCGGGTGGTGTCAACCCGTAGAACTACGTAAGGTAAAAAAGATTAAAACAAAATTAGAATTCAGTTTTGTTTGCAGTTACATTAAACGTTGAGTGTCTGTATATAGTTATACAAGTTAATTTAAATTTGTTTGTTTACAAGTGCGTTGTGGATAAAGTCCCACCGAACATCCCCCCCTCCCCCCGCCTCCGTGTATGTCGCTGTCTCTACCCTCCGCGAAATGTGTCTAATTTTACTCCTATTAAACACATTTTATTACTATTAAACCACTCGGAATTTATTACTTTGTCAATATATGGCGAATTAGAAGAAATAAAACATTTTTTCCAATCCAATATCCTGTTTTTGGTGTTTTTTCAGAGGGTTGGAATGAATTAATTTGTTTTCAATTCATTTCAATGGGAAACGTCCGCTGGAGTTACGAAAAGCTCGTCATAAGAGCTCAGTCTCGGAACAGATTACGATCGTATGTCGAGGTACCACTGTACATTCCACCTAATTCCAGGATTGTTACCTTTAGCAAGGTGCCTTTGCTTTTATCTACATGGACTTGTTAGTTTTATTATTTTTTTCTGCTTGTGCAACCTCCTTATTCTAATTAAAGTCCACATTCGATTATGAGTGATAAAAACGCTAGCATGTCAAACCACAGCAGGGGACTGAAATTGACGGCAGCAGTTAGTAGATGAAGGCACTTAACCATTTGGAATGGCTTCAATTATCCCTTCATTCTGGACACAATGCATTTCACACAGAAGGTTGCAAGTCCTTTTATTAATTCATGAGAACATGACTCATTTGCCACAATAGACATTGGAATTCAGCTTCTTTTTTGGTGAATCGATATAAATCATGGGACTGTATAATAAATGCATAGGATAACGATTTTTTCAGCATGGCACTGTGGAATTATACCTGAGAAGTTACAAAATTTAAGTGCCCTGTCGATTGATTGGGTTTGTTGAATGTATGTTGGTGATTTAAGTTGTGTAATTGGGTAGACTGGTGGGTAATGAGTTAGTTTGTTGTTTATTTAGCTCACTAGTTCATTGCTTCATAGTTATTTAGCTTGGTCATGAAATCTATATTTTGCAAGATGCTCTGTTTTTTAGCGGGTGAATGCTTTTCACCTTCTTTCAAAATTGTTACCTTCAATAAAGAAGCATTTGTTTTAATTTATATGGGATCAGTTAACATTCATTCATATTAGTGATTTTCAGATACTTTTTTCCCCGCTAACTCCTATTTGAACCTTGTGATGTTCAATAATATAGACCTGTTACAGAGAATTTTGATTTTAGCATTTAACGATAGGGCCCGTTTTAATTTGCTCTCTTGCTTTGCTGTCATGTAAATAATTGAGTAGACTTTTTAAAGGGCAATTAAAAGGAGCGGCGGGAAAGGGGTGGGGTGGCGTCTTGCTGCTCTATTCATTAGTAATAATCACTGACATTCACAAAATACATGAAGCCATTTTCTCCATGGCATACAATACTTTATATAAACAAAATTTACTACCACACATCAGAAAAATCTGTCTTAAAGTAACATTTTTGGACTAAGGCCACACTTTTTTTGGTGTTGTATCTATTGAGTTTGTATTTAAAACTACTCATTTACATTCATAAAACCTGTAAATTTAGAGCACCCCAATATCCTTTGTTTTCCCGAAATTGTATAGAAAGACTAAAATGGTACACACCAGCATTTTCATGGTTCATTTTCTAAAGGAAAAAAGATATTTCCTATGCAACTAAAATTAAAATCTCACTTTAAAATTATTACAAAAATAGTCATCAATTAAATTATGTTGGATTAAAAAAACATTTTTTCAGAATAGGCAGAAGGTCAAAATTTTGAGAAAAAAGTTAAAATTTTAAAAGTTGAAATCCATTAAAATAAAAAAATAAAATATAGCAAACTGAAGAAAGGTTAAGCCATATTAGAATTTAAGGTGAAAAGTTTTAATTTTATACTCAGATACTCAATACTTTTTCCCAGGAAGAATTATATTTTCCAAAACCAGGAGAAAAAAAACTACCATTTTAAGAGTGCAGTAATAGGTTGTAATAAAACTAAGCTTTTTTTTTCATAAAAGTGTTAGTTGGACAATGTCATATTCTATTTTAATGTTAATTTTGCATTGATTCCTTTTGTTTTCAGGGTTTCCTGAAGACCGAACGAGTATGCCGCATGGTACAGAGCGGCAGCTGCTCGGCAAGCGACTTCCGTGCGGTGTTCAAGAAAAACATCGAGCGTCGTGTCCGCAGCCTCCCTGAAATTGACGGCCTAAGTAAAGAAACGGTGCTCACCTCCTGGATCGCAAAATACGACGCTATCTACAGGGGAGACGAGGACATGCGGCGGCAGCCCCAACGTGCACAACTTAGCACGGTGTCAGAGCTGATCCTCAGCAAAGAGCAACTATATGAGATGTTTCAGCACATCCTTGGAGTCAGGAAGTTCGAGCACCAGTTGCTCTACAACGCCTGCCAGGTTGCTTTATTCTCATTTTTAAAATCTAATTTTCTATTAACTTTCAACATTTTTTAAAAATAAAACTTGAACGTAACCTTTTTGAAATGAAATTAATTATTTAACCAAACCATAGTACGATTGGCTGGCCACCGATTCAGGGTGTCCCCTGCCTCGTGCCCGTTGTTAGCTGGGATAAACTCCAGCACCCCCGCGGCCCATGTAAGGATAATCGGTTCATAAAATGAATGGGAAAAAAAATACGAGTGGGGCTGATTACAGAATAATGTTGAAATCCTACCATTCTAGAGTCAAAGACAGACAAAGTGAAAAATAACTTCTTTGAATTTTGTGAGACAGAAGCATTGCATTGGATTTGTATTACATCTGGCTAATACTGAAGAGATGAGTACTATTATGTCCACTTTCTTCCGCATTTAGAAGAGGCCTCATTTCCATATAAAGACTTGTACATGACACAAATTGTCCCCTTCTAGAGCAAAATGTGGTAATTTTGTTGATTCAAGTGTTTCCATCTTGTTCACCTGTCTTGTTTTTGATTGTATTTCCAATCACTTGATTTGCTTCTCTTCACATAGTCCGTGTTGGTCACGGCTTGCAACGATCACCTTATTATGCCGTGCAGATTGTGTATTTTTTTCCCCACGGAAGGTGAGATGTACTCCTCCACTGTTAAAGCTTCCTAAGTACTAAAAGCTGGTAAACATAACCGTACATCAACCTCCATATATCCCTTTACGAGCCCTGCAGCCCCTAAAAACATTTTATTAGTCTAGAGTCATCTTCTTGCTTGTCCTCAGGTTGGAATGGATGCTTTTTCACAATACACTGGCACTTTCTGTAGCAGAGAGGTTACATTCCATGTCTCAAGAGCTAGCTTCCTACCATCAGCCACCACCATTAACCCTTCCCATGGGATGTGAGCCCAACTTAAAATCAACTGTGATTGGTAGATTCCCCTGTCACTCTCCAAACATACATAGCTTGGCCTTCCGTGAAAATCATGAAGGTTGAGAATTCTGATTTGATGAAATGGTTTCAGGTTAGTAGATGTTGTGCACTTTTAAATGTTATATAATTCATTCTTTTTCTGTACCGCTTATCCTCACAAGAGTCACTCGGGGTGCTGCAGCCTATCCCAGCTGACTTTGGGCAACAGGCGGGGGACACCCTGAATCGGTGGCCAGCCAATCGCAGGGCACAAGGAGACGGACAGCCTTTCATCCTCACACTCATACCTAGGGGCAATTTAGCGTGTTGACCCAGTATACAGTGCATGTTTTTGGGATGTGAGAGGAAAACGGAATACACGGAGAAAACCCACGGAAGGCCGGGGAAAACATGCAAATTCCACACATTGAGGACCGACCTGGGACAAAACCAACCACCCCATATTGATGAATGCTGTTATTTAATGTGAAGCAAATGTTTAGATGGAAATAATGCCGCTGGAGATGGTCTTTAATTGTTCGGTGACCAATCATGACCAAAATTTGTGCTAATTGACGAAACCTGGCACATATTCCCACATAATGTTAAATTACTAGCAATAGCTAAATTCACAGCACCAGGGGAAACGACTCATCAGGATTTTCTTCAGTCACTTCTGCTTTCTGATTATCCTAATATTCACCTGTGTAGTTTGTTATTTATCTGCCAATGATTGGCTCATCATATTTGTTTTAATTTCTGAACATTTCAGTTGGACAACGTGGACGAGCAGGCTGCTCAGATACGCCGAGAGCTGGATGAACGTTTACAGCTGGTGGAACCAATCTCCAGGGTGAGAAGCAATCCAATCTAACACAATACGCTTTACAATCTATTCAATTCCAGAATGAAGCCACTTTTAATTATACCTGCTTCTGTTATGTAATTTGCTCATTCATTTTGCATGCTGCGTACCCTCACAACGATTGCATGGGTGATGGAGACTATCCCAGCTAACTGGGTGACAGGCAATGTACACCCTGATTTGGTTACTGCAGAGCACAGTGTGACAAACAACCATTCACCCACACACTCATACCTACAGACAAGTTGGAGTGTTCAATTGGCTTACAATGCATGCTTTTGGGATGTGGAATGAAACCAGACTATACCTGGATAAAATTCAATAAGTGGACATTCAAACTCCACACAGCAAGGCCATAGCCCTGGTTTGAACACTTGGTCTCAGGACTGTGAGGTGGACGTGCTAACCATTAATTCG
The DNA here is from genome assembly GCF_051989625.1 of Stigmatopora argus. Taxonomy (NCBI): domain Eukaryota; kingdom Metazoa; phylum Chordata; class Actinopteri; order Syngnathiformes; family Syngnathidae; genus Stigmatopora; species Stigmatopora argus. The sequence continues at coordinate 9,766,397 of NC_135389.1, read as the reverse complement.
TAAATACACAAAATTGGTGGGACCAGTCAACCATAAAAGGAGACACAACAACGTTTCAAGGACCTATGGCTTGCATTGAATAGAAACTCAGAATTAAGGGTCATTCGGTCCACTGATTTTGACTCATCTAGAATTCCCATTTAATTATAGAACAAAGAGTTTGACAGCATTGAAAATGGTAAAACACAAACGGCTTGCTAACAATTGATAATGGATAATGCTTGTCTTACAGGAGGGAAGATGCCCCAAGTTCGTGTCACCTGACATGGATGGCCTCTATGCTGAGGAGCTGCGTTCATCCATCAACTTGTTGATGGCCAACCTTGAGAGCCTCCCCGTGTCCAAAGGAGGGCCTGACTTCAAGCAGAAGCTCAAGCGCTCCTCCATCAACAACTCCTTCATGGAACTTGTTGATGAAGTCAATGTGTTGTCAAAGTCTGATGTGTTGCTCTCCTTCACACTTGAAGTGAGTCCAGGTTAAATGGAAATTTACTTTTGCGTGTTAATTCCAATGAATATTTGTCAGAAAAAAGATATTTTCTTTGATGAGGGGATAAGCAGTATGATATAACATTTGATTTATTGTACGCAAAAAAGCAATTACTTTTATACCTAGTCTGGAAAATTTTGTTCCTTGAGTCATTCACACATGACATGAAATTTAGAAGGTTAGTGTTATTGAATATGACTCCTCTTTGTGTGCTTCATATTATTAGTTCACTTTTCACATGTTTTACTTATTACTTTTTTCAAGTACAATAGGCACATCTACTGTATGAGACAAGGGTTGTCGGTGCATGGCTACCAAACTCAATAACCCAGCTCTACAAGATCTATGGACTTCTGTGTCACGTCTATTTAGGTGCTGATCATGGAGGTTCAGGGGCTTAAGTCTGTGGCTCCAAACAGGATTGTGTACTGCACCATGGAGGTAGAAGGAGGCGAGAAACTGCAAACAGACCAGGCTGAAGCCTCCAGACCACAGTGAGTCAATTTGACATCAAATTGCTGGAAAACAGTGGATGTGACAGTCATTTTCTATATGTTACCATTTACATGTTTCCATGTATTAATATTTTGTTGTGGTAGTGTACTTGTCTGTTGCCCTACATGTGTTTGAAAGGTTAGAATTGTTTCTTGAATGTGTAGATGTTTGAGACCTTTCAAAGTACTTTGATTTAACTGTTTAACATTACGAACAAAAATGATATAATAAGTGCATGGAATACTCAGTTGGCGGTATACTATTATTATTATATTATTTCAAAAAACTATTTAGGTGTACACCTGGGTAAAGAAGTTCAAATGGCTCAGTCCATTTGTTGGTTATATTATTACCTCTGATGTGCATTTGTCCACAGATTGTACAAAAAAATTTTGCGAGTGCGTTATACTTGATTCTTGACCAGTGGCGGTCCGTGCATTTTCTCGTAGCACCTTCAACGAATCAATCCAACCCTCAAAAAACTATTTTATGGCTATAAAACCTCTACTGCAGCCACAGCGGCGACACAAAAAAAAAAAATCAATAATAACCTCATACAATTTAAATATTATTTAGGAATATAGCCATATTTTACTCACCAAAAATCATTTTTATCTGTACACTATCCATCCTCCTTTCTTTCCTCCTTCTTTTCTATCACCATCGAAGCTAATGCTGAAAGTCGAGCCTGTCCTGTCGTATTTCTGGCATACGTTTTTATTCGATGTTGTGCTGAAAATGTTCGTTCCCGGTTGCCACAGGCTTGCTTGATTTGGAGGTGTCCGACCTTTCTTAATGATGTCCAGCTTTTTTTTTTTTGAAAAGTCTGTCTTGAAAATGGCTTTGCCACCAAATCTGCAACCAAATCCATTTGTTTTCCTCCGTCGGCCATTGTGGGTTGAGTTTGCTCACTCTGGCTTTGGCCCGCCTACTCTATCACTAGCCAATCATAGTTGGTGAAAGCGATGACGTATCCCTACGCCTGCGAGAAGGCCTAGTGTCACCAAATCGAATTCTGATTGGTTAAAGCAACAGTCTTATCGACACTTGTTTAATGCAGCAGAGCCTGCAGAACTGATTGTGAAGGCCTTGAGGCAGATTTCTGACCCTGGCAACAAATAATGGCTGAAATGTGATTGGTTAAATGCTTCAATATGAAAACACATCTGTAAGCAGTGCAACCAGGGGGAAAGCAATGAAAGGAAGCTAACAGACAATTTGGAATTATTTAATAAGTATTGATGGACAAAATATAATATATGATTCAGATATTTCTTAGGCCAGCAGAGAAGGCCTTGAAGGCCCTGATGGCCCGCCACTGTTCTTGACCATCCATCAGCAACTTGTGTAGACTTCCTACCTATTTCTAAATATACTCAATTCATTTAGAGTGAAAAAGTATTCAATTTTTCCTGTAATCATTAGTTTCTGCTTTTCAAATGGTGAGCTGCTTGCTTCCTTCTGGTCTGTGGGGGTCCAAGGAATAATGAGGCTGCCCTTTCATGCCTCCACCACCAACACTGTGTGCGCCCAGAATATCCCAATTACAAGTGCCTACCTGTTCTTACGGGCTCCTTCAGCCTGGCTACATTTAGCAGCCACTTATTACAGTTATTTTTTTTAATTAGTAACACAACAGCATAAGCTGTGATTATAAACTTCCATTTGATCTAATCACAACAAAAACCCTTAGAAAACGAAATGTCACCTATACAGAAATTACATTTAATAATCACATACACATCCGCATAAACACAATCTCATCCTTTCTGGTGAAACCTGAATAAATTGAACAAGAGGTTGTCCTGATTCAATCTCATATGTGGAGTCACAGAATCTAAAAGATGTAGACCCGGAAGACATAAATACTGATAATAACAAACCTCCACCTAAAGCTATGGAACCCATTTTACAGAAAAAGTAGCTTTAAAATAGAACCTACCTAATACTACCATAAAGAACTACAGTCAATCTAAAATAAACTTAGACTAAAGCGGACCTGCAGTCAAAAAACAGAACATCAAAAAATGGAACAAGAATATATACAGCCCAGAAAAACACAACACGAAAAGCTGTATTTAAACAAATGTAACCTGATATTAAGAAATACATTTTGAATCAGGTGAATTGGAGTTTTATAAATCATTACCAGAGTACAATGCCATCAGAGAGAGCCTAATGTAAACACTGAGCTTGAGTAATTAGAATGTATGCTTGACATAAAACCTAAAGGAATCAAACCTTCTTTAATAGAAACTATTTTTTTACAATATTGTGAAAATGAAATTTTTTTTTTTTAAAAACAATTAACATGACTATGAATATGTTCATTAATATGTGCTGTCCCTTATTAAATAAATCAAACTCAAACTCAAATAGAAGCTAAAAATAAAGATCAGGAAATAAAAAAGCCCGAAATAGAAACTTAACATTTGATTCAAAATAAAAATAAAATGCAAACAAAAGCATTGTATAGAACTATTAGAACCCGAAAATGCTATTTTTGGGTTAGAGGTCAGAGGTAGTGTATATGTGCATGTTTATATGGATGGGAGTGCGCGTTGGTCCAGTAACGCCTTCTCAACTCAGTTACCATGGAAACTGCAAATATGTTGGAGAACGTTTTGACATTTCATCTTCGTATCCGATGCCTGGTGGGTTAGTGGTTCACCCGCCTGACCTCGGTGCAGGCAGGCGTGCGTGGACTCGATTCCCGCTGGTGGTAGTATGATTGTGAGTGCGAATAGTCGTCTGTCTCTCTGTCTGCGGCCTGTGCTGATTGGCGACCGGTCTAGGGTGTAATCTGCCTTTTATATGAAGTCAACTGGGATAGGCTCCAACAATTATTCTATGCACGGAAAAAGAGTGAATGAAGGAGTATCTTTGTATCCGAAAAGAACATACTGACATTTACAGTCACGTCTCATTAATAGCGTAAAGCAGGGGTGTCAGACTCGGGTTGGTTCGCTGGCCGCGTTAACGTCAACTCGATTTCATGTGGGCCGGACCATTTTAGATATCATATTTAGATTTTTTTTTTTACAAATGGATTAAAAGAACTGGATTAAAATCGCTGAATATTCAGTTTTTTATAGATCTAAAACAATGTTTATTTTAGCTTTTTTATATATATTTTTAGATTTTACAAAATGATTTTTGAACTAAAAACACAGAAAAAAATGATTAAAAATTTACAATTATTGATTTAAAAGGGTGAAAATCAGGAAATTTAATATACATCTATACTCTTCATTTTAATTTGATCCTAAAACAGAAAGTCGGCACTCATACTTTACTTTCCCCGGGCCACACAAAATGATGCGGCGGGCCAGATTTAGCCCCCGGGCCGCCACTTTGACACATGGCGTAAAGGTACATCATCGCTTGCTTGACGCTGGACCCTTGCACAAAATTGAACGCAGTCGGCCATTTTGTTACAACGTATGTTTTATAATGTTCAGGCTCATTCATTCCTACATTTTCTGTAGTGTTTCTCTTCACAAGAGTCACAGGGGCTGTTTGTGGCTATTGTAGCCAACTATGGGCATCAGGCGGGGATACCCTGTATTGGTGGCCAGCCAATTGAAGGGTACGAGGAGATGGACCACCACTCACACTAACACTCATACCTAGGGGCAAATTAGAGTGTTCAACCAGGCTAGCATCCATGTATTGGGGATGTTGCAGGAATATCATCTTTCAGTGTCAGAGGCATTTCTTGTCACGACATCAATTGTTTCCATCTTAAAATACTATTGTTGTTTCCTAGCTTCAGGTCAGCATTTGTGATTATCTTATGTATTTTAGGTGGGCAACACAGGGCGACTTCAGTACAACGCATCCACTGCCCTCTGTCAAAGTCAAACTTTTCATGGAAAACACGGCTGTTCTGGCACTAGAAGACAAAGTGCTAGGCCGCGTGAGTCTATTTGGATTTTTTTTCTATTTTCAAGGGATTGTACAATAAATGTACCAATCTTATGCGTCACCTTTAGGTGGTCCTAAACCCTACCACCAATGGGCCCAAACAACCTGAGTTCCACCGCATGTCGGTTCCCAAACACAGCCAAGACACGGAACTGAAGATCAAACTCGCTGTGCGAATGGACAAACCTCCCAACATGAAGCACAGTGGGTGAGTTGGTAATATACTTACATAGAGTACTCTCTATCCTCAGATAGTCATACCAATCTAAATAGCACTCCAATTCATTGTTGTATGCTTCTTTGCTTTAAGACTGTCTCCTTTTTCCCCGAAAAAGAAACGATTGTAACTTTAAGAAATGCAACTTGGTTGGAAATTACTTTGTGAATGCCTCTGACCTGAAAATGAACTGAAATGTTGCAGGTTTAAATTAACTCACTGATTACATTTCAAAGCAGAGTAGCCATTTTTGTTAATCATTTTTGAAAGTCAGTCACAGTTTTTTTGCAGTTTCCCCTGAAATGCTTTAAAAACATCAAACCAATATGAAAGTCAGACAGCAATAACCTTAATGATCACACAGTCATTAAATTGTGATTTTGTGTGTTTGTTTTTCATTCATTTGTTTTGGTACCGCTTATCCTCACAAGGGTACAAGGGGGTGCTGGAGTTTACTCCACCAACTATGGGCAGCGAGAGGGGACACCCTTAATTGGTTTCCAGCCAATTGCAGGTCACCCCGAGATGGACAATCATTAGCACCCGCATTCGTGGAATTTATAGTGTGCAACCAGCCTACAGTGTGCCATTATTCCTTTAGGATGTGAAATTTGAATATTTGCACATAAAACAATAATACTATACTTTAAGGGAAATCTGTAAATGGAATAAGGTAATGGTATCATAGGCGGCCCGGCGACTTGAGTGGTTAGCGCCTTGGCCTTAACAAATGACCTGACAACAGAACACTAATAAACAAAATAAATATTAAGACAATAGTTCTCACATTAAAATTATCTTATAATTGTATGAATTGTAGACATCTTGAGGCTTTAATCTGGAATTGATCTAAAAGCATGAGCTAAATGAATTATTGAATATAACTAGATACATAAATACTTATCATAGTCCTATTTAAAATCTTATTAATACTTGTATAATGACAATTTAAAAAAAAATCAATTCATACATGGTTGTCCAGCGTTTTTACCACTAGATAGCAGCAAAGGATCACTGTGTTTACCTTGGGGTTGATGCTAAAGAGAGCTGTCTATATATGCGTTTTTGTGTCCCTTTGATTGTGTTCCTTGGTCTTCGACATTCTATGTTGTCATGACGACGCCAACATAATATCAATGTTTCTAGGTTCTCTTCCCGGATGCAATTAATGCTCTTGCATTGACTTCGTTTTAATTGCATGTTGTTTTTTTAATTATAATTAAAATTGTATGAGGCCATCAATGTATGAGGATGATGTCCTTCTTCTCTCTGATTTGTTTAGAATCTTTTTTTAAATGATGTTCACCTCCTGCCTGGTAGCTGTTTGTTTTTTTAGCCTTTTGCCCAAGAAAATTAACTATATATTTATAGTAAACTAAAAACATGGAATCATTTTATTCAGTTATTGCTCTATTGCAATAAATAAATCTTCAGATGCCCAAATTGACCTTTTCAAAAAGAAAGATATTTTTTAAAGGTTTTTATAAAGGGTCTACTATTGACAACTATTGAGATAACTTAAGCAGATCGCAATGTTTATTTTGAATATAAAGGCAATCATATGAGAGGCTGCACGGTAGTCGAGTGGTTAGCACGGCCACCGCACAGTTCTGAAATCGAGGGTACAACCCCCGGGTGTCGGTTTTCTTCAGGTACTGTGGTTTCCTCCCACATCTCCAAAACATACATAGTAGGCTGATTGAGCAATCTAAATCGTAACTAAGGATGAGTGTGAGCGTTAATGACTTTGTGCTCGTGCGGGATGGAAAATGATTGAATGAATGTAAATATATGAGCGACAAAATCTTTTTATATAGAAAAAAGACATTTGTCATTTCACAATGTATTTGAAACTCCCTATAGAAAACCTCACTGTAAAGTAGTTTCATTGAAGGATTTTTTTAATTTCATAATTGATCAATCCCCGTTTTATATTTAAAAAAAAAAAACGGAATTCTTTATATGTTCCAAATCGGCTGTGGCTGGTTTGCGGTTAAACGATTTTCTTGGAGTGGCTGAAGAGCTGACACGTGTTGACCCGCTTTACGCTGTGGCCTTGACTGCCACGAGTCTTTTTACTTCTTTTTTTCCCCCGACCATTTGATTGATTTTCTCTCTCGCTTGGAGTCATACTGACAGCTTCGGCTTTCCTAGCAACTACTTTTACATGCCTAGATTTTTTTTAGCACAACACATGATATTTTTGCATGAAATACAGAAGATATAGAGGGCATTCTTTAAAAAAAAATGTGATGTGACAAGTATTGGTTTAAGGCAGTGAAATGTGTAAAAACTGAGTTTATTGAAAGGTTTTTAATTTAGGCTTGATAGTAAACATTTTGTAAAAACATTTCATTTTTTAACAGGAAAAAAATGCTGGTAACCGATTGTCTGATTAAATTAAAGAGTATATAATACATTAAACAACATTTTTGGTCACTTAACACTTGAAGTGACGATGAAGATGTAAAGTTGACAATATATTATAGTTTGTCTTTTTTTTTTTGGTATAGTAGACACATTTCAGACAAATTTAAATATAAATGTTGTCTGAATGTCATTTCTGTTCATGTCTAAAACAAAAATTGACAAGTAATTTGTAAAGAGAAGAAAAACGGCTCTTACAAGCATATTGAGTCTTCTGGCTGGTTAAACAATTGAGCTGAATATCTAGATCATTGACTTATTCTTATTAATTATTGTAATCATAATAGGAGTTTGTGTGCTTTTTGTGGATTTACATATAGCTCAAGTGATCATGGTGCAATTTGACTTGATGTCTGACAAAAGCAATCAACTGTCATCAAAATCTATACAAATGCATACATACATATACATGCCTACTTTAACCCATGAAAATAGTTTGAAGAGCATAATGTTTTTCTAGCCTCAGAAATTTCCTTAAAATGCAATCGGAAATTGTTATGTTTAAAAAAATAAGTTCTGCAAATTTCTTTGAAAAATCTTAAATGGATCTGCATAAAAGATTGCCCTTATATCACAATGCAATTGTATTGCATTAGAATTTATTACAATGCAATTTTGTTGCATTAGAATTTATTACAATGCAATTCTCTTGCATTAGAGTTTATTACAATGCAAATGTATTGATTGCATTGTAATAAAATCTAATGCAGCATAATATAATACCATTCTTCAGAATGATTTTATGGGTGCTTGTTATATGCAAGAGCGTACGGTCTCCAGCCTGTACGTTTTTTCTGCAACAAATTTGGAAGTAGATTTTAGGCATGTATTCGCATTCATCTTCATCCCAATTTATTTTCTTTCTCAGTGTTTATTAAGTAGATTAATTAATATCCAACTGTCACAACTTTATTCATGGAAGGCCCACAATAGAATTTGCTAGGTATATTCTAGGGATTTATTGTAGTTAGTTTTTTTTGTAGTTTGTCTCAGACTTGAATAATTAGATTAATTAAATTCACTAAAACTCAAATTCCTCCACCTTTGTTATTTGTGGATAGATCATAGTGAAATTTGATAGGTTCTGTATATTGTAGGCATGTATACGTATTTTTTTGCTAGAGACTGATTTCTAATGTTTATTTGTCAAATGTTGGATTAATTGCATTAATTTATAGTAGAAGAGGGAGCCGTGCGGTTCCGTAAATTTTCCACTTGTTTGAAATTGATTGACACTTACCAACAGTTTAAGTCCAAGTGATTTGTATCCTTAGATATTTATACGCACTGGGACAGCGCGTGTGGAAACGCTGGGAAAGAAGATACTTTGTTCTTGTACAGGTAAGAACATCCTCAATGAATCTGCAGCTAACGCAGATGGCACAGTTATCATCACATAGCTTTGTTGGCATTTTGAGACCAATATTTAGATGCAACAATGTTTTTGTGCCGGAAGGTCAGCCAGTACACGTTTGCCATGTGCAGCTACAAAAAAAAGAAGGCTGAACCTCATGAGCTGATGCAGATGGAAGGCTTCACGGTGGACTACTGCATCCCGCAGCCAGGTAATGGCTCTTAAATCACTTTGCAGTTGATTAGTTAAGGCACACTACTCCGAAAATCCAAGGGTTTGAAAAAATTCAATTCAAACAATCTTTGTGTAAACTATTTATGCATCAATGATGATTTTAATAACCAAACCTTTTCAAGATAAAGTGGACGAGGCAAGGCTCGAGCGTGAATAGCAAAAATCCATGTAGAAAAGACACCCATTATATAATAGGTGAATTTGCAAGTTCTGAACCTTGTATAAATTTGTTCATCCACTGTCACAAGTCTTCGAGCTGTAAATGTAATACCATATTAGTGGGACTTGGCATTGGATTGGATAACTTTATTCATCCCGTATTCGGGAAATTTCATTGTGGCAGTAGCAAGAGGGTGATTAGACAGAACAACAAACCAAAAGCACAAAGTACAAAGCAAATCAAAGTAAATGGGATCATTGAGAATCACCAAATCAAATTATTAAGACAGAAAAGCAGCAAAAACACAAAACGAGCAAGAGTGGACGGAGCTACCGCCGCCGGCTGCCACTTGAACGGCGCCATCTTGGTTGCGGTAGCTAAAACGGATACAGACTCAAAAAGACGTTGTAAAGTTGGACAAAAACTGGAACCACACACAGGAAGTCTTCCATAAGATGGGGAACTTCTGCAGACTGGGAATGAGGTAGAGAATATGCAGAGTCACTCTTCCAAGCTTATCTGCACAGTTCCTCAGTAGTCTGGAGCTGAAGAAAACAGCAGCAGGGCAGAACTCCTTGACTCCGCTTCCGGCCTGGTAAGCGCCGACAGCTCTTCCATCTTATCCCATGATGGATGGTTGGTCAGAAGCGTTGCTTCTTCTCCCGGCACTTTTGTCCAGCTCCGAAACTCCGGTGGCACCGAGGTGTTGCTCCTTCTGCTGCGTACTGTAACAGCTAGTCCCATGTGTATGACAGCGTAGGCATGGCTGAATGGTTCCAAAAAAGAAGTAGCAGAAAGAAGCCAAGCTAACGGAACAAAGAAAGTTGTAAAAACATTAAAGTATAAAGTACAAAGCAAAGTAAAAAGGAATGTATTAAGAAATATTAAAATGTAATTTTAAAAAAGATAGAATGGCTGTAAAACACGAAAAACATAAGAGTGGACAGAGCTACTGCCGCTGGCTTCCGCGTGACGGCGCCATCTTGGGCCACATTCCTACAATGTTTGCTGTAACTTGTACATACAGGTCTGAAATATGTTTCTTCTTACTTAAGTGTACTTTTTGTGCATTTATACTACCATGCAGGCTTACAGGGTGGTCAGGTGTTCTTCAATGCGTTGCGCGAGGGTGACCAGGTGGTGTTTGCATGTGATGATGAACAGGACCGAGTCCTTTGGGTCCAGGCCATGTACCGGGCCACTGGGCAGTCATACAAACCCACACCTGGCCCTTGCAGCAAGAACGCCAACAACTGCAGGTCCACCAAAAACCAGCCCACTTCACCAATCAGTAAGTGCAGATTCTTGTGTGATTTGTCAATTATCATGAATAACTAGCTGGTGAACGGGATCTTACTCTGGAAAATTCCAATCAGAACAAAACAGGAAAAGGGACGACGTCGTCCTCGGCCTTTTATATTATTCGGCGCGTCATTCTTCTATGATGAAATTAGTTTTTTTCTTCGTTGAGTTGGGTGGCAGTGCCCTGATTTACGACATTTTTTTTTATCTCCTGTCTTCCGCTTGCGAGTTCCAGTGTGAATTTTGAAAATTTTAGGAGCATTTTTGATTTGAATACTTAATATAAAATACCGCAATGTACTGTAGCCGTGAATGCTGAAACCGCGATGTGGTGAAGGATGATAGTATGTGTGCATGGTTGGTTAAGGTATACTAATCTGTGCTAGTGTTGATGCGCATAAGGACGTTTAACGTGGTTCTGACAGAAAAGTGGAAGAAAATGGCGATGTAAGTGTGCATTTGTGTTTGTCGGTAAAGCTAATGAATCACAGTGCATATTTGACCCTCATGACCTGTCTTGTTTTTTTTAAGCTGTTTTCCACTCTTCGGCAATCATCATGGCAACAAAAATTATTTCACTTGAACAGCTTTATATAGTCTTTTTGTTTTCTTTTTGTTCAGCTTGCAAATGAATTAATGATTAAATACCTTGGTGATGTTGAACTCTGGCCTTTTTCGAGGTTTGGAGTGTTGTAAAAGGAACTTTTTAATTCAGAGTAGTTAATTGTGACATGAGTGTGAAAAGCTATATTTCAGAAAACCAATTTGTAGCACCTGTGCAACTATTCAGATGTTAACTATGGTACAAATGACAGTTTTTGCTTCTTGGCGAGTTAAACAACTTTGCTTGGAACAACTTGACATGTATTGGGGATTTCCGAATGAGACAGGACTTGTTCGAGTCTTGATTTAAGTCTACTTATCATTGACCTGTCCACCAAATTTCATGATGCCAGGAAACATTTGATTTCAGCTGAATTCTTACAATAGCGAGAAAAAAGTGTCTCTGGGGAAAGCAAAGCTACAAAATGGAGCGCAGCTTTTAATTTCTAATTTGTTCTGGTCCGCTTATATAAATTATTTAACTTCTCAACCAAATTTTCCATGAAATATAAGCTCCTTCTTTATTCATCTTTCTTGCCACTTATCCTCACAAGGCTCGTGAGGTTGCTGGAGCATATCCCAGCTAACTATAGGCAGTAGGCAGGCACATCCTGAATTGGTTGCCAGCCAATCACTCTGCACAACAAGGAAAACCTCCATTCATGCACGCACACATAGCTATGGACAATTTGGAGGGGTTAATCAGCCTACCACGCATGAACGCACCAGCGTACTGCATTTCTTCATTAGGTTTGATGAATGTAAGTCTTGAGTATGTTACTGTAGCAGTATAATGCAGTTATGCTCCAACAAAATATCTTCAAGGTAGAATGACACCATCAAGAGACTGGGATCTGATTCAAAAATCCACATACATCAATACAGGGAATAGTACAGACAAATCAAAACTGGCCAATTCCTTGACTTTGAGTTTGATTTATTTAATCTGGGACAGCACATATTAATGAACATATTCATTCGTATTCATGTTAATGAACATATATATATGTAAGATTGTAGCCGAGGGCTAAACATTTTTATAACTCATCCCTTGCGGATGAGGCCACTGGAGGGATGTAGTATGTAGTACGTGTCAATTTCTGAAATCCTCCATCTTTTCTCAACTAAACTGTTACCCTGATTTGGATCATGTAATTAATTTGAAACATTATAAATAACCGTCTTAGATTTATTAAAAGGAATTTTGATTCACAACACGCAAAAAGGAACTTTAAACTTCTCATCTCATCTCTTTTTCAGAACCGTTTTATCCTCACTAGGAACCGTCTTATCCTCACTAGGGTCGTAGGGGGTGCTGGAGCCAATCCCAGCTGTCTCCGGGCCAAAGGCGAGAGACACCCTGAATTGGTGGCCAGCCCATCGCAGGGCACAAGGAGACAAGGAAACCACCATTCACACTCATACCTAGGGGAAATTTAGAGTGTCCAATCAGCCTACCATGCATGCCTTTGGAATGTGGGAGGAAACCGGAGAACCCGGAGAAGACCCACGCAGGCCCAGGGAGAACATGCAAACTCCACACAGGTGGACCAACCTGGATTTGAACCCAGTTCCCCCACTGTGAGGCCGGCGCGCTAACTACTCAACCGCTGGGCCGCCCAAATTTAAACTTATTTTTCTAATATTTATCATGATAAATTGCTTAACTTTCATCATCAAGCTAATATTAGAATTGGGTTTGTCATTTTTTCAAAAACACCAATCCAAGAGTTCTTTTTTGTTGTCTACAAGCTCAGGTCAAAGCTTCGGCTGTCCGTTTAAAGACATCTTGTCATTTGTTTTGGCCGCGACATTCACCAGCTGCGTCTTCGCGTCTCAAACTTTTTTCTGCAAAATTCAAATTTGTCGCTCGGAGAACATCCAACACGGGCTGGTGACCTGTCTGTCCTCATCTTTGTCTCCGTCTCGCCGGATACCACGCTCCGCCGGTCCATTCGGTTCTCATCTCTCACACTGCCGCACCTAAAAGTGAAAGGTCGTGCATCGATAAGCTGCCATCAGCCTCGCCGCTGCCTGTCACATGGATGTGACCATTGCCGTGAAGACCGGCGCACGGCACACATGGGATGGAAATGAAGAGACAGCGCGCTAAACTGAACTATTACACCTTAACACGCCCGTTTGTTAAAGCTGTAATATTTGACATGGGACTAGTATGGCCTGAAAATAATATATGTATATATGTATATATGTATATATGTATATATGTATATATGTGTATATGTGTATATGTGTATATATATGTATATATATATGTATATATATGTGTGTGTGTGTATATATATGTATGTGTATGTATATGTGTATGTATGTGTATATATATGTATATATATGTATGTGTATATATATATATGCATATATATGTATATGTATATATATGTTTATATATATGTGTATATATGTGTATATATATGTATATATATATACACACACTTCAAATAATTACATAAATAAATGCACAAATAAAAGGATCCCTTAGTGATTAAATTTAAAAACAAAAACAGGAAATAGAAACTGATTTTCAATTAGCTAACTGGTCGTCTAACTAACCATCAACTTTGTGTCCTGCATATAACTGAAATGCATGTCCGATGTTTGTCTCATCTTGTCAGACTAAGTAAAAAGGGCAATTGTTATATCACAGTCATCCAAGAGACGTTTTTAGCTCGTCATTGTCGTAATAAAAAATGCTCGGCAACAAAATATTGTTATCGTCGTTGTTAACGAAAAACGGTACAACTTACAAAGTATATACTTACTGTAGGTAACACACTTCCAGCAGGACATATACCCATTTTCACCTATATCTTACCTATCAGCAAAAAATAGAGGCAAATGACTTTCGTACCTTTTTTTTAATTTAGTACGCAGCATGAAAATGTAAGAAGTGTAATAGAACACTTTTTTAACAAATTTGTGGACCTATATTCCTCTCTTCCCCGTTCGCTGCCCTGATCTTGTTTGCGGTAATAATAGGCCGTCAGCCGCTAATCAATACCTTCATAAGACTTTGACCTTGTCATAGCCTGGAGTTGCGCCCGTCCCACTTTAATTGTTCTTGGGCGCCTCAAAACGTCTCCGACATAGTGAGTGGGGAAAGCCGCAGACAATGTGGACCAAAAGGCGCCATCTGGGCCACAAATGCCCTCCACCACCCCCGCTCTATCTATCCCCATCATGCACACACGCGCTGTATGATAGCTGAAAGTTGAAGTTGACAGGCTGCAGCAGCATCAATCAATACCAGGCCTCCTCGCTCGGGCTCCCCCCGCTTTGTTTGTCATTGCCACCGATCCATATTTCTTTGTCTCTTACGTCTTTTCACGGTTCCTTCAAATCATCAACACTACACAATCCTGACGATGTAAAGTGACCTACATCGGAATTGGAAAAGGAGCCCAGCTTATCGGATGAAAAAGTTGATTGTGGGAAACGGGACTTTTGATGGCTTTTTACTTCCACTCCAGACAAAATTAAAGAGAATGCTAATTGTACGTGACCGTTTAGTTGAAAATAAATTTTCAATTTAAGGTCAACAAACTGCACACATTTTAAATAAAAAGTAAAAATAGAAATCAAAATGTACTTAGACATTTTCATACACACGCAGGAATACTGTATATACATTTTGGAAATGTAGATTGTGTATGATCTTGTGATATACTATGTGTGTGTATAGTATATATTTGGAATGTGGAAAAGTATTAAGTCTTTTCAAAGTTTTGATCTTCAAATTTTAGTTTTTGCATATAAAAAGATGAATTGCAAACGCATTCTTAAAAAACTTTCATTATATATATTATTATATACATATTTCTTTTTATTACATTTAAAGTGTAAAGACATCTACGAGATCTATGAGAAAAATAGATTCAGTTCAGTCTCTCATTGAGTAATGTCCATTTCATGTGTAAAATCATGTTTAGGAAAAAATGCATTAAAATATACAATTAAAAACTACTTTTACATTAATTAGACTATGTTCAGGGCTAAAAAGATGGCGGGCTGAGGCTGTCCATGCAAAGTGACCTACATCGGAATTGGACGTGAATCAACCCCCCCATTGACCCCTCCCCTTGCCAAAGGGCACAGCGAAAGAAAAAAAAAAGCTCATCTCGATGAGTAGCTGATTGTGAAAATTTCACTTTTGCTGTCTTTTTCTTCTGCGTGGGACAAAAGCCACAAAGACGCCAAATGTGTGAGGGAGGGAGGAGGACCCCACAAATGACTGGCGGGGGCTTCTTCATCGTCGTCTTGCAGACAAATACAAAACAAAAAAGTGGCAGTGTCGCAAATGAAAATCCAGCCGCGGGCGTGGCGCTTTCCTCGCTTGCTCGTCGCTTTCGTGTCTTTGCGTCTTTTGTGCAACCACGTGTGCTGCTCGCCCGCTTCCCATGGCGATAATGCGGAGAATGAGTGTTAGGCTTTTGATTGGGCGCGGCCATTAATGGATAAGCCTGCTAGGACTGCAAATGAACTTTAAACTATAAGAGATGGCCTCGACTTGACCAGCATCATCTTTGCCGTTTGGCTTTTTTGTAATCGTCTTGCCGCCGGCTACGCTAATGCTCATGTCGATGCTCCACTTTTTCACTCAGATTTGCCTTCCTTTCGTAAAGCTCAACTTGGCTTTGTTGTTGCTAAATTTCGAAATATTGCCACTAATAAGCAAATAAACAACGAATTGTATTTATGTCAAACTCTTTGTTACCCTTAATGAGGTAAATGAATTCTGCTGAGTTACAATGAACATTTGAGATTTATTTTATGTGAGTCTACATCACCTATTCTGTATACCAGGCAATTTTAGTTTGGAGATAGTAGATTTTAGTTCCATTTTAGTGATCAGCCTTGACATCTTTGATCTACCAAAAGCGGTAAAAATGCAGTCTGACTAAAGTTTGTCAGAAAGTGAACAGTCACCTCAAAAAAGTAGGTTTGGTCTTTTTATATAGAATAGAAAATATTTGATCTCTTTCTTCTACTTTTTTGTTATTAGTTTTAATTTACCCTATTGTTTTTTTTCCACAAAATGATACTTATTACTTACGTACAACTGTTAGAAATAAGATTAAAAAATGTCATGTTATTCTGAGTATCTTATCCTATAGCAATTCTATTTTTAATTGATTTAGTTTTTATTTTAAACCTTTTCATTTCACTTAACATGAAACAAGAAAACAAGGAAAAAACTATAGGATGGGGAATTCAGAATGTTAACTAACACTAGTACTACTACGAGTACACTTTTGGCTTCCATTTATCTTATTTTAGCAGTTTTCATGTGATGTCATTTAATTGAGGTTCTATTTTTTAAATTTGATGCAAAGGATATCACATAGAAAGTAATTTCATCTTCCTCCCGGTCACTTCTTAGTGACCGTTTTTCGCTTCTACTGTTTTCCCTGGCGCTGTGGTCATGTTGGCTACTTCACCGTGGATCCGTCGCTCAACGAGGTGACAAACGCTTGGCTGCCTTGGCACTGCCAGCTTCTTATGTTTACACGAGCTCAGAGGGAAGCGCTAAATGTTGCCAGCGGCTGTTTTTTTCTCACTTCCTCCCTCATACCAATGTAATACCATACATACGTAAACAAATGAAAAATAATGCAATGTGTTCCTGTGCTACTTGATCTCAATATCTTTGTCGATAGCTGCAAACTGCCTGAAGGTCAGAATTAAGAGCCTTATTTACCTAAGAACCATTTTATCGATTCATAAAAGGACATCACAAAATATGACATGGGTTGATATTGTCTTGCTGAAGGTACACGGAAATGGAGAATGCACCTAAATTGTTGGGTGTCATCTGCTTTTCTGACTGTTGCACTTGCCATCACTCATATTTTCAGTAATATGGGCAGTTTGGGTTCGATTCTCCCCTGAGGGTTGTCTGATTATGAGCGTTTCATTTTATCTCTATCCTAAATTACTCGTCTTCTTTTTTTTTAAAGAAAAGTATTCAAGTTGTTAGTAAATATCAAATGTTCAACAAATGGTTCATTTAAAAAATATATATATATTTGAATAACATCTTCAATATAAAACATGCTTATTGTCTTTTTAAATGTGATACTGGAGTGTATGAAGTATTTCCTTACACTTAAAAGTTGTTTTATTGTCACCATTATTCATTTTATTTGTTTATGCATGTATATACACCCTTTGGTGTTAATATTCAGTATTTTACAAGGCATTGGCTTTACAGGCACTTCTAGAATTATGAGGAAATAAAGCTTTTGTTGTGGTTTGTTTGTTAATATCAGGTCTTGATCCGTCTGAGCGTCAGGGTGTCGAGGAGCTGGTGGCGGCGTCTCCAAGCCGTTTTAACCATGCACGCCTCTTCAGCATTTTGCAGAAGCAGACACTGCAGCACCGTATGAACGACTCCTTCTCCTGCCTGGTATGCAACACGTGCAAAAAATAGTTTTACACTTCATAATAATATAAAATAAGATCTTAAGACTCAAGTGTCAAATATTAACAGGTCTTGGACCTTCACAAATAGGTTAGTGTGGCCTGCTAGCAGTTGGGCAAGAGCAAGTTTTTCAACAGTTTGTGTTTTTTTTTCATTTCTTTTTTTAAGGCCACTCAGTTTGAATCAGATTAGTTAGTTTTGCTACATAGAACTTAAACTCAGCTATAGCATTTATGAAGGACAGGTCTTTTTGTTTTTAAATAAAAGAAAAGAGCGAGAAAGAGAGCGTAAGGAAACTCAAAGTCAATATTAACGGTATTTTGTGATGAGAAGTGACACAATGCTCACATCGCAATACAACGTTTGGTCTCCAACATATTTCTTGAATATATTTTGGAGAAATGCTTCATAATCAACAACTTATTTTTCTTTATCAATGAATCTCAAAGACACCATTTTACCATGAGGTTTCACAGGTCGACGTCTCACAATTCTTGTTTATAACAAGTCATACATCCATAGACGGTATATATTAAAACCCTAAGTGAATTGGCTATGACAGATGCGACTACAATCATCATAATCCCTTAATTTGAGCTCGCTAGAATCCTTGAAAATTATTTAGTATCATGCAATAAATAGAATGAATTACACTTTATTTTCTTCTTTTTCATTCATCTGTAAATACTATTTGACATTCCCATTTATAATATATATATATATATATATATATATATATATATATATATATATATATATATATATATATTATCATAATGTTTTTTTTTCCTGTGATGGTCTCTGTCAAAATTATATGTGCGGATAAACAGTCTCTTAGGAATTATAAAATTGTTATGTGCAATTACCGAACCTTATTTTGAAAGGATGACGTCCCGTGGCGCACCCTTAAAAGACAAGTCCAATGAAAAGAACATTTTTTTTAAAGTAATACAAGTTAGGAAAAGATTAACAGCATTTACATGAATTCATGTGCATTCAATGGAGAAAAAAATATGCTGCATTATTGCACTTGATTAGGGCTCTTGGTCTGTTGGTACAGCACTTAATAAGCTCTAATGTGGTATTTTTTCCCAAATAAAACAGCTAATATGACAAAATGGGCAGCTTTGAAGGTGCCAAGCATGCTTGAATTGCCCGGAGGGATCCTAGGGAGAGGTGGGGCTGTCGTGGAGGGGCTTTTATCATTTTCTTGTTCTTCTTGCTGCTCCACGGGGGGTGTTTGTTCTAATCAATACTTTCCTTGTAAGAACATGAGCCTTATACACAACTGGGGGTACCTCTCAATGGAGAGGGAACCGGGTGGGCGTGGACATTAGGGCCTTTTGGGGCTTTTTGTGTGAAACCAAACAATTACCTAATCCAACAAAAAATCAAAAGCCCCCCTCCCTGATACTCTTTTACTCAGTTCACACCCCTTTACACACTCATCATTTCACTTGTCAGTCACACAGCAAACACGAGAAATAAACGTTCAAATCACATTCCTCGCATTTAATCGGTAATTAAACAAAAAG
Source organism: Stigmatopora argus (assembly GCF_051989625.1). Classification (NCBI taxonomy): domain Eukaryota; kingdom Metazoa; phylum Chordata; class Actinopteri; order Syngnathiformes; family Syngnathidae; genus Stigmatopora; species Stigmatopora argus. Next base: position 9,747,214 of record NC_135389.1, on the reverse strand, counting down.
AGCTGTATTTTCTTCTCTGAGTTAGACACTTGATGAATAAATTCGTGACTGCATTTGTTCTCTGGCCAACAACCACCTAAAAATAAATGTTTGCCCTCTAAAAAGCACCATTGTTGAAACTTAATTATGTAGTAATAGGCTTATAAATTCATATAGATTCAAAGGGTTTTGATTTTAAGAGGGAAAATTAGGTCATTTTCCAAGATTAAACTCGATTGGAAAAACTTCATATTACATTATACATACATGTTGTCAAAAACAGGGAAATTATATTTGCATAATGTTGTGATTTTGTACGGTAGGGGACAATCCTATATATGACAGGGAAGAAAATTCCTTTAATATTATTATTATGATGGTAAAAAACAACAACATTATCTAAGATTTAAGATAGAAATGCTAATACAAATCCGCACTAAAAAGGAAGAAAATTGTAAATGGATAATAGTCATATTTTTACATAAAAACTCATTAGAACAATGTCTTCACTTTTGTTTCGCCGACAGGAATAAAGTCAAATTTAATTGGAAGTAGAACTTATGCACTCCATAATGACAAAGTATTACCTCAACATTATTTATTTTATTTCAAATGTATTTAAATGTCTAGGTTGCATGTAAAAAAAACTGAAACACAATTCATATGTACGGAACCGTATTTTAAGAAAATACACTTTTTTCTCAATTCATTATTTTAACAATGTTAAACGAAAGGAATTGCACAAATCTTGTGAAAAATGTCAAAGGGCTTAGCATTCAGCTTTCTTAGCAAAAAAAAATGAAAACTGTAAAAATTCCATCAAAATAGATATCTTTAACATAAAAAATAAACAATTTTATCTATCATCATGAATCTGATGTTTATCTTTATAGTAAATTCTTAGAGGAGTGGTTTTAGGAAAGGATAAATGAAATATTTTTTTTTTTCTAAAAAGAAAAAGTGCACGGAATTGAACTACTCCTGCTGCTACCAGGGCACATCAGACTTTGGCAGCGTGTCGGCGTGCAGGCCTTTTCGTGTCCTTCCGTCCTCGCGGTGCTCTTTTGACCCGGCGCTTCACTTTCCTTCGCGCTTATTGGCGCGCGTGTCTGCTCAGATTACGGCAGTGCGACAAGATGTTCCTCTGCCACAAACAGATGGCGCACTCGCCGCTCGACACCCGCCGCTCACAATTAGCTGCGAAGCAGACGCACTGCCTGCCAGTCTTTCCGCTGTCCCTTCCCGGGAATGCCGCGACCCCATCATAGTGGAGAAAAAAAGAAAAGAAAAGAAAAACAAATGAGGTAGCAGCAGGAGGTGGGCTGGGTAGCGCAGACTCCGCAACTCATCACAGGGAGTTGACCTCCACAGTGACATCACCATGGCCAACTGCAAGCTGACACGGTTGTTCGATGCCGATGGTGGACAAACTTTGCTTCTCGTGGGCTACATATGGGTTAAGAAAAAAAAACTAAACGGAAAGCAGTCCACCTTCTTTATAGATATACACAAGAACACATTTGAATTCTTTTCTTACTTCATATAAAGGACCTTTCCCATTTTTTGCAAATGTTCCGAAAATATTACAAAGTCTAAAATCTTTTAACTAATATGCAATAGGCAAAGTGTAGTCATTAAATTACAATAAAATTCATCAACTATTTTATTGGAACTAACTTCTTTCTTTACAACACTACAAAAGTTGCTCAATGCATTTGTTTCTTTTTTCAATTTAAGAATATTTTCATTGGCATTTAAAAAAAATATTCTAATTATAACAATGATAAAAAAAGATCACTCAACCTTCCTAACTTTAAACGAGTGGGCAAGCACCACAAACTGGTACTCACAAATTGGTCTGAATATCAACTCTTAAATCACGCCTCACTGCCAGATGTGGGCAATTGTGTTGCGCTAATATTGTCTAAAAGCTTAGAAATCAAAGTATAGCCTCTTACAAAACATTAAAAAAAAATAGCACAGAATTTTTGGACGCTAAAGATCTTTTAAAATGAAAAAGTTAAAGCCACACATGCATAGTACACTTCAGAATGTACAATAATTACACTTTCTGTTATGCTATGTTAGTATAAATTGCTGGAGTATTTTTTTGCATTGCAAATATGCTTTAAATTTTAGGGGGGTGGTTTTCAGAGGGACTGGGTAAGGACTAAATTCATTATAAAGAGGAAGTTCTATTGGCTATAAGAGTAACATGAGTTACAAGCATAGTCATGGAACCAATTCAACTGTCAATTCACTGTCCAAACAGAAAAAGCCAATTTGTACATAAAACATCTTCTGGACCGTGGCTACTAGTCGCCAGCAGTGTTTCTCTAATTGGCAAGCGATGGGCAGAAAGTGCCAAACGTGTGCTCGCATCCAAGGCAAACATTAAGGCGTCGACTTTGTCGGCGACGGGGCATTAATGCACACACTTGGCGGGGCATTATTGGACAGCGGTGGGGGGAGGGACTCGCTCGCACACTTGTCATCAAGTCAAGGTAGGGACTCCTGTGGATTGGAAGATTGTCAATGGGTAAATATTTTCAAACATGCCGTGGAAAAAAAGGAATGGGCTTTCTGTGGTGACTGCTCACTGTTATTTGAGCCTTTCAACATTTTACCAGTGAACAAACAGCCAAACCTGGGAGTTTATTTATTTATTGTAAAAGTGGCATTTCAAGGATGTTTGAATCTTAGTTTTTTGAATGTAGTAACTTTATAACAGAAAATTGTTGTATCTTCTTATTTAAATAATTAATGAATACATTTTAATCCATTTCAAACTTCTCAAAATAGCAGTAGAAATAATAATTAAATACTACATAGTTTTTTTGAGCCTCCTAATTATTCAGTAAGCTAAAATAAATGAGGACAAAGATTACAACAGTTTATTAAGCTGCAGTAAAAGTAATTTTTCACAGTGTATAGAAGAGAGTGGTGCTGCTATTAGTAGAGGCAATTAATTTTTTTTTAATTGATGGGGCAAAAGTGCTCAAAGTGGAAGCGTGTGGATATATTATTATTACAATCTATCATCATCATACATAACAATCATGTAAGTGTTATTTAGTTCCCAAAATATCGTCCACCACAAATTTAATTAATACATAAGTCGCACTGGAATATAAGTCTCATTTTTGGGAGAGTGTTTTTTTTATCTTATCTTACCAAAAACCAAGAACAAATCAAGAAAAAAAACATATATAGCGTGATACATCTATTTACGAAATTGATTAGTTCCAGAAGCTGTTTCATAACTTGGCTTTTTGTAAGTAGAAAGACATTTTATATTTAAAAGCTTTCAATTTTTTTTTTTTACAAAATCCTAATACCTCTTTAAAAAAATCAAAGTTTAGCAATTTTGTATGAAATAGGCAGCTGAGTAAATATAAACATATCTTTCTTTGGGCCATAATGAACACTAAAGAGTCAAACTGCATTAGGCAAACTAAAACTCAAACGTGGTAAAACTCCGTGATGAATGAGGTTCGCAGGCACACGAATCCTCGTAAATATTAAAGAACACATGAAAACAAGCTATTTCAGTAACAAATCTGCTAATCGCAACTTGTATATCAAAGTACAGCTATAGTTTTTGTGCATTTGTAGGGTTACTTTTTTATTGTTTGATGTGAGAACATGCTTGTGCAACTCTTGTTTCTAATCGTATTTGTATGTTTGTGAGGAAATGCAGGCTTCTTGTGACCCACGGTATTACCAGAGCGAAATGTCATGAAAAAATGTATTCTCCAAGCTTGTTTGAGTGTCTTTAAAAGGCGGTTGTGAATTTTTTTCTGCCTCCCAAAACGTCCTTGAGATGTTATTGCAGTCTTTGTATTTACCGCTGCTTATTTGTGTGTTGTGCACGCTGACCTCACTCGCTTTTGTGTGCCCGTGAAGCACTTTGTGACCTTTTGGCAGGCAAGCGGAGCTGAGGAAATAAATTGCATTCACTCCAGCATGGAGTGTCAGAATTGAAGCACCTGTTGTACTTGAATATTTACACAGTTGAAAAAGACATCAACCAAGAAACTTGAAGTTAAAAAATGAAACTCGGGAAATTTAGCTTGACGTTTTCAATCCACTTGTTAAGAAAACATCTATTTGAATACTTGTAAATATCTCCCAACATAACACTGAAGTGGTTGGAGTCTTTTGCTACTTTTATTTGTCATTTCCTGCTGAAGCGTGCAATAGGCATAACGATTATCCTTCCCTGCAATGAAATTGGACAAAACTGTGGCCCGAACGCCAAGATACTGTATCGTGGGTAAATGTATACTGTCATTTTTTATATTTGATAAGGAGTGAGATTTATAAAAAGTAGAGTCACCCCTCAAGTGACATATGCGCTTCTTTCAGGCATACATACCTGCCTTTCTGCAATTAGAGGCAGCTTTTCTCTGTTCTCCTTTCTTCTCAGCCTTTTGTGGACATGCTTTGTGCTCCAGAAACTAATAGCAAGAGAAGTGAGAATGGTGGAGGCAATGGAAGACATCTGTTGAGAAGTGGCTGGGATTGGTGTCGGGGTCTCTGTTGGCGTTGTATTCTGCAATACAACAGTGGGTGAACCTCAACAAGAATCTTTAGACGACAACACGTTTGTCCAGTTAAGACTTTTCAGTACAATAGAAAGCAAGGCAGCAAGAATGGTGTCACATCTTATTTGTCGTAGCCATCTGTCCAAGTCAACCACCATCAAAACAAAATTTATGGCCCACAGTTTAAGATCATCCTGCCAGGATTAAGTGAATTTTTGCCATTCTGGAATACTCTTACTCTTCACTTTCCTTGATTTCACTAGAATATTGTTGTTCTTCAAAATGAGTCATACATCTAGGTTTTGTACAACTGACGCTCTAAAAAGATGGACTTTTGAGCCCCCAACTGTTGCCTCATAAATATAACACTTCCAATTAACAATAACCAATATTATTTTGTTTTTGAGACGACAATATAAGAAGAGTCACAGTTACAAGCTTATTACTTCTTTTGGCTCAGAATTCTGAGCGAAGTGGTCAATTGCTAAGAACATGGACATTAACATGGCGGAACCTAACATGTCACAAGATTTAAAGCACTTAATGTTGGCCTCTTCACCAATCCTGTTTGGTTTTTGATTGAACCCGTAGCACAGCTAATTTACTAAACAAAAATTTGACAGTAAACAGACCTGATCAAGACAACCCAAAACTTTTTGTTGCCGATGGTGTCATTTGTTACGATATGCGTCAAAGTGTATCAAGTACTTGGAACATAATTCTAATCACTACAATGACAAATTTGTGTCTGTGAGTTTGTGTGTGACGTCTCTGTCAAAAAGATATGAGCATGACTAGCTACCTTTAATTTTATTGGGCTATCTATTCTACTTGAGTCAGAGAAATCGATTTGAGTTGAATTTTCATTCCATTCCATGTGAAAGCAAATCTATTATTTGCATTAGCATAATTTAATTGGAAGTGCAACTATAAAAGCTGGGGTTGAAAATGTCTGTGAACAAAACTCAAATTTCTACTATGGCGAGTCTATTTGTGTGTTTACGTGCGTAAAAGAAAGGTCAAAAAGATGTGCGCATGACTTGCCTTATATTATGCTGTCTACACTCAAGCCTAAGAAATTTGAGTCCGATTTTCGTTCTAGATAAGTACAAATCTATCAAAGTTACTTTGACACCGCACCATATTAATGTGGGTATGATTCTAGCAGAATTTGCTTCGTAGAGGAGAGATTATTTACAGACATAATAAACCCTGAAATATTGTAGCATCATTATTTTTTGGAGTATGGATGAAAAAGTTTTGAGAAGATTTGCCCTCTTTGGTGATATTTCCCCATTAAACAACTTTACATAACAATCAATTAAAACACCAAATAACAGAAAAATGAGTGTTTATATCAAAGTTTATGATTAAGGCAAGAAAAAAAGAATGTTCCCATATTGCAAATTTTACCAGTTGCGGGGGAAATTTTGAAACGTAGACCCTGTGATATAGTAGTAACTGCTATAACAATATAAAGCTATGACAAAGGTTGTGAGCCGCAATCTCCATCACAATTATAGGAATAATTAATATGTCACATTTCAAATACTCTAAGACGAATAATGTGACACACTGTGTGTAGAGTACTACACTACATTGAATAATGTCTCCCATGGCAACAGCTCTCCATTTAAACATGCGTAAGAAGAGACATGAAATATTTCGCATAATTGCTTAAATATTCTCAAGGATTAGAGGCACTTTCAAGTGCTTGAGCTGTCTACTTGAATTCTTCACAAGCGTCTTCAAAATAATAAAAAAACCTTATGAGAGTTAATGTACTGAATGTAAGTGATTGTCACTTTTTCAGGGTTGGTTTAGTCCCGGTCAGGTGTTTGTCCTGGACGAATACTGCGCCCGGTATGGTGTTCGCGGCTGCCATCGTCACCTTAGCTACTTGAAGGACCTGATGGACTTTTCAGAGGACAACACCTTGGTAGACCCGATGCTTCTTCACTACAGTTATGCATTCTGCGCCTCACATGTACACGGAAACAGGTACAACACAGCACTTTATTTTTTATAATGAATGTCCAGGTATATTAATCGAGTAATTGACAGCTGATCGATTGTATAATCAATCAACAACTATTCATAGATTAATTCTACATTCCTTGAATTTCACCATCTCAATACGTATCGGAAATTTTCACAATTCAGTAGCCCTCAATGGCAATCTTTGTTGAGTCACAATTAGACCAAAGATTGTGGGTCATACTTGAGAAAGTGTGTTGTGTTGACATGAGATTTTTTTGTTTTAAATTCTGAAGCATTGACATCCTATATCAGAGGTCTATTTAAAACACATTTCCTAGCGTCTACATGCAAGGTGCCAACACATAGAGTAAAATGTTTCTAATTAGGGAGTGTGTACATTACAATTGCGTTACATGCATGATCAAGATCAAGTGTGTGAACCACTTGTTGCTTTTGTCCCGCCTTGATCCTCCTTGCCTGCCAGTTGCCGTCTGGGAACATACTCTATCTTTGTAATTGTTCTTTTTCAACCTGTTTAGTCACTGTCATCTTCCACGCCGCTTACCGTCCCAAGCGACAAGGGGGTGCTGTTAACTTATCCCAACTGACTATGTGCAGTAAGCGGGGTAGACCCTGAATTGGTTCCCAGCCAATTGCAGTTCACCATGTTTTGTGAAATAGTCTATGATCATTAGCTCCCGCAGCTAATTGGGTAGTGTGTGAGTTAGAGAGGAGGGTGTCTGCTCAGTGGCTTACTAACTTTTTAGCTGGAGCCGTAACTCAAGTAATTGCTCCTCATTGAGGGTCACAGCAGGGTACAGTGGATGAAGCTGGTTACAAAATAGAAAGGAAAAAAAATATTTACCTGTGTGTTCTTTCCCCCAAGGAAGGATAGAATTTTCTTTATATATGTATTTAAAGAAGCTGGGTTGCAACAAAACTTGCTGCAGTAATGGAATTTGGAGTGGCAATCTACATCTTAAATCTATTTTTCCGCTCCTCCAACTTCTCCAGAGGTAATGCAAGCACACTTTTTCTCTCTTTCCCAAGTGGGTACTAGGCTGCTAAAGTAGTATGCCTTACCTGGAAATGTCTTTCCACATGGCTCTTTTTGTTCTTTGACAATTTATCACTACAGAGCAAACATTCAGACAATCCATCCTCATTGGCAATGCATGCAAATAATTCAGTCCAAGAAACGTTGAATCCTCTGATTTCCTCAGTTATTTTCCCCTTGGAATCCATGACCCATCAAACCGTCGCCGGTTTGTTTACAACAGCGACGTGCCTAGCATCTCGCCCTGCTGATAGAAATGTGTGTCATGTTTGTCCTCCTACAGAAACCCTATTAAAACAAAAAATATATTTCTCTCCCCCATTGTCAAACATTTTTGAAAAGGCTCTACGGAGCCAGTACGGCAGCACTAAAGAGTTGCATGCAGCTCCACAACCTATAGTTGCTGTCCCATGGCCTAGGGTTTGTCCATGAGCAGGTCAGGTAATCGAGGCGCAACAGATACAATACTGACAAGGTGACTGCTGTGTCCCCAGTTTATTTACTGGTCGATGTTTAGGTCACATATGTTTTGTTATTTAGTTATTCGGGAGGCCAGAACAGATTGAGAGAATTTCCATTTATTTCAGAAGGGAAATATGATTTGAGATAATTTGCTATGAGTGTGGTCAGTAGACATAACTATACATTTCTCTATGTACCTATTGATCTTGTTTGCACTGAAGATTTTTCATAAGATTAAAGTGGGTCGGGTTGTTGGGAGTACCTGAGGGAAGCGGTAGTCTTTCCCCCGGCAGATTTGCTGCTTATCGCTTACACTTGAGCCACTTTGAGTGTAAACACAAACAAAATGAAGAACATAGGCAGCCCTCCTTCCCTATTAGTGCCTCCTCCTCCTCTGCAGCCTTGGCAGCTTGGTCGCTTCATTTAGCAGCAACAATGTGTCTGAAGCGCAGCAAGCTGTCGCACCCCACTTAAAAACACCAACCCCTTACACCCCTCCTCCTTGGCCGTGAGAGTGCTAACGTGAACACACATGTGGCACTCGCTACCAAATCAAACACCACTTCGTGTTGCGTCTGCCATTAAACCTCTGCCAATATACTTCGCATATTTAGATAACCCATCCCTTTTTTTGTGATCTGGCAATTCAATTACACATGTCCAAAGTCAGTAAAAGAAACACCTTGACAAATAAAACATGTTTTATACATGTGGCTTCATCCTGTCATCAAAATATTAGTTGAAATCAATGTGTAACAGTTCTTCAAACAGCGACAATTGAGCGAAAAAATCCTGTATTACCTATAAACTGGGGCAGTAACTAACAATTCCTTTAATGATGGCTTAATCATTCCAGTATTCATGAGCAATTTACAGCTTCACCCCTTTTTTTGGTCCAATTTTCATATTTTAAATCCGCAACAAGATAAAAGAGCTGCGGTCAGAAAGGACTACAGATATCGGCAATTAGGTCCTCATGAAAACCTAAAATTCCAAGAATTTGGACCCTTTAAAGATGAACAAGATTTCTAAATGAGTATCCAAAATCTTTAAATTATTGTCTTTTTAATTAGGTGAAGTCACCTCTGATTACCAAGAAGCAAACTATATTGACAAATTAACACGTCACAATACTTTTCCTTCTCAATTTAAATATTGATTTAATAAATAACCAGAATTGATGTACTCATGGCTCGTGACAGAACTTGGCATGTGATTCCCTTTGTATGTCCGTGAGACGTACTCAACCAAACAACAAGTAAATGGCAACTAAAAAAAGGTACCTTCAACTTTTAAATAAGATATTTGGAGTCATTTGGAAACGCTTTCTTGGTAAATCTAGACTAGGTGCACGTAAAAGCCTGCCCAGCCACGACATCAACTAGAAAAAGTTTGTGTTGCTTGTCCGGGTAACCTCCAGAAATTCCGGTGAAGTTGGCAGCTCTGCAGATGGAGCGGCAACACAAAAAAAATATGCAGTCTCTCTCTTCATAGGTAACAGTGACCATTACTGTAGTTTAGTTGGTCACACAATGTAACACAAAGATGGTACAAACAATCAAAAGCAGTTAATAGGGAAAATAATATACTTTACAGAAAGCAGGAGTAATCAGAATGGAACCAGCTCTACCTCCTTTTGATCAGGACAAACCTACACATCAACACAGTAGTGTATTACCGTAATTACTCGAATATAACACGCATATTTTTGCTATATAATTAATTCCAATAGTTGGGGGTGCGTGTTATAATCAAGAACAATTTTTTTTTTTTTTTTTTGTCTTGTTACATGGCCCTTAGCCTGGTGCTTTTTCTTGCCAAATAAATTGAATTGAAATTGAATTGAATAAAATAAATTACAAATTTTCGATCGAAAAAAGCATTGTCAAACTCACTTTGACGCACGGATTTTACGTCATCTCGTAAAGCCAATCGGATGATGTGTTGTGGGAGGAAGAGGAAGTGGATGAAGGAAGCGTGGACGTTGATAGGATTCTCAACGAAGAGATGTATGAGAGGACAGACAAAGAGAGAGAGGAACTCTTCATTTGAAGGATTCTAATGAATAAATTTGTTTGAACAAAACAATCGTGAAACAAAGAAAAAAAGGTAAGATTTCTGATTTTCGTCAGCGGGAAATTTTAGGTGCGCACTATATTCGAGTACTGCGTTTTTCCAGATTTTTTTGGCCCAAAATTACCTGCGTGTTATTTTCGAGTGCGCGTTATATTCGAGTAATTACGGTATTTCAATTTCTTTTTTCAGTGTGGACAAATCAACGATAGCATTCATCTGATCTTCCATTCAGGTTTGTCGACTCTTGCTTGTGCGCGAAAGACAGACAACAAGAACAAAGGAAGAAATGGTTGAAGAAAAGCGGCAGTGTGTAGCCTTGACTTGGATACCATTTCAAAGAGAAGAATTAACCTCCAACAAGAAGAAATTGGCTACAACATCAGCAGCAAAACTCCTGAGTCCATAAGAAGGAAAAAAAATAAAAGGAAAAGAAGCAAGACATGAAGAAAAAGAAATTCTGAAGTGGCAGTGGTTAATCCCAGAATTAAACAAGTAGGACAGGAATGTTTCATTTACCTGCTTCACTGGCTTTGGCTACTACCTATCAGCGGTGGGGAGGATGTCATTGTTTTTGCAATTCACAATTAAGTTGCTAATCGATGCCCTTGTCTCCCTAGTCAAATCCTGGATCAAAACTGACAGGCCTTAAGTCAATTCGAAGGTCCTACACTTTGAATTTGCGGTCCTTTCAAGTGATTTTAACAACAGAGTAGAAATATTCTAGATTGTCCATATATATATATATATACATACATACATATACATACATACATATACATATATACATATACATACATATACATATATATACATGTGTATATGTATGTATATACATATATACATATATATATATATATATATATATATATATATATATATACATATGAGTGCTGTAATGGTGGAGAGGAGCTATTCAAGTATGTCAATTTACCATCGATGGATTGATGGATAGATAAAAAAGCACTTTTTAATTTAGTGCATTGCAGTTCTACAACTTACCCAACGTGAAATTACTTGAACTATAAATAATGGCAGAGTAAGCAAAGCTAAAAGTCGTATTTGGAGCGTAAAGGACAAGCCGAGTGTGTCGCCATATTGCCTGCTCTTCATGATTTTTGTGGACATTAGTGTGACATGCCGACATTGACCCTATGAATGTAAAGGTCACACTGACCTCTGAACTTGTGAACTTTGGGAGTGTGAACACTTGCACCCAATTTGAGGAAATGAAGGGAAAAGCCCCTCTGGGCAACATTCAAGTTCTTAAGTATCCACACACATTGCAAGCACCAAAAAGCTGCAGGACACTCATGGAAAAAAGGTCAAGGATGACACACTAAAAGGCCTTGAATGCAAATCGGATTTTACTTTATTTCAGCAAAGGGATTTGTTATTTAGCAAGGGAATTTTCTCTGGGACTCGAAAAAATATGTCACAGCTCTTTACTGGCGATATAGGGTTGACGTTTCTGATAATGGTTGGCAGGTAAAGAATAAAAGACTAGTTCACTATATTTACATGGATTTTATCATGTAGGAAAGCATTTGTGTTGCAATCACCAAAATTGTCAACGTAAAAATCCTTCACTGGTGGCTCTCTCTTTAACTTTGACGGTGTATCTTTCATCTGTTTGCGGATTAGCGCCATCTGTGGATGGCATGTCTTACCGCAATTCCAGTGCCAATTTTTCATGAAAAAATTACAAGTTCATTGAAGTTTCTGAAGAAGCTTAAGGCAACTAATGCAGCGAATGATTGGATTGCTGGAATATATCAAGCAAGACAATTTTATTTTTGGAAAAGTTTTCTATCTGTTGACTGTTTTTGTTCCTCAGGCCCGATGGCATGGCGACGGTGACGCTGGTGGAGATGGAAGACTTTGACTCCATCAGGAATCGACTCATGATGCTCCTTGAGAAGCAGATCACACATTTTAGGTACAAAACACTTTACCTCAGAAACTACCATGGAATACTAGATGGATGCCAGTCACCATCTAAAAATAATTATTTAGAAAAAAAAAGAGTTAAAAAAACAATTAATTAAAAAGAAATAAATAATTAATTTGAAAAGCTTTAGAACATTTTTTTAATTTTTACAGTAAATGCAATTCCCTTTCGTAGCTTAGTACAGGTTTTTCATTTTTTACTCCTCAATAAATTTTTAACTTGATGTTGAAGTTATTATAAACAGTTACTGTGTGTATATATGTATATATATATATATACATATATATATATATATATATATATATATATATATATATATATATATATATATATATATACATGTATATACATATATATACATACATATATATATATATATACATATAAACATATATATATATACACATACACATATACATATATACATATACATATATACATATACATATGTGTGTCTACACACAGACACACATAATTTTAGCTAAAACTTTATTTATTTTTTAAGTGCAGTGATGACAAATCAACATGTAGGTAGTTGGCATGGGTGAGGGTTGGTTTGGGGGGCTTTAACCTTGAAGCTTGTCCCTGGGTGTGTGTGTGGGGGGAGGGGGGTGCAGTCTTGAGTGGTTTATTCACTTGTCAATTCAGAAGGTGAAAAAAGGGGGGGGGGGGGAGAAAAATGTTTTTCTTGTTTTTTCTCAGCATAATTAGAGCGAAGGAGGCGCTGCCATCTGTTGAAGAGCGCTCGTATTAGTACAAAACTCCATCCTTCTCTTGTCCATTTTGTTTGTTGCAGGTACTGCTTCCCTTTCGGACGACCAGATGGTGCCCTGAAGGCCACGCTCTCCCTGCAGGAGAGGGTAATTCGCACCCACCCATATTTTTTCTTCTTGTACAACATTCATCACATACTGAGTATACTGCTGGCACACAAAGGGAAAAAAGGTTCATGTTCACGTTATAAATTCCACATCCTATTTAATATTTGGAATGATAAGTTTCCAGGTTTGAGGTCAATACATAAATAGCTTTCACTATTTAATCAACACATTAATATAAAAATGCATTTTGATGTTTTGACATATTACATTTAAAGTTTTAACACAATATTTATGTAACTAAGAATAAAAAAAAGAATGAATGAATTTTCATGTCATTTTTTTAAGGGAATGCAATATACATCCCATTACAGTCATGAATGTTGTTCCCAATCTATCATGCGAATTGACTCTTTCCCTGTGGTGACCCCTGATAGAGATAACCCGAAAAGTCAGTCTTAACTACAGGTCGGGCCAACCTTTCCTTTAATCTGACTGGCCGTTATGAAGAAATAGATTTAAAACTGGGTTATTTCGGCTCAGATGCAGCCACGCTTCGCCTCTATCTCTCTCATTCCTGTTCTCTCCAGCTCTAACATAAACATCTAGCTGTTAGTTAATTCGAGGGCTTTGATGTTGCTATGATTTAATTCTATGCCATTTATTGGTAATAAACACACACACCAGCACCAATCCAAATTTAACCCCCTAAACCTCTGTTGCCTTGCCTCTATACAAATAAAGTTGAATTGTACATTCATTAAAATACATCAACATAAGTTGCAAGAATCCTCAATATATTTCTTAAGTCCTGAAAAACCCATATCCGTCGATCTCTAGTCTTAACTTTTCCTACATTCTTTCCCCGTTTCTTTACCTAGTTCTTCTTGAGATTGTTTTCTTTTTACACAAGTTCCATGTGTATTTCTTATTACACTCTGGTTACAGGTTTTAATGAAGGACATGACCACGCTAGTTCCCATAGAGGAGATGAGAAGGTTGGTGCAGAGATATTTGGAGAAAGCAGCGGGCATCAACTACAGCCAGCTTATTGAGTACGCCAATATAAAAGGTGAGGGCATGAGTCACCGGCACATGTAGTAATATTCATATTTGAACTAATTATGACTTGACGGGCTTGTGATCGTTTCCAGCGGAGCCAGAAGTGGACCCTGAAAAGAGGCTAGAGGACGGCATTAGGCTGGCCGAGCTTGTCATAGAGGTCCTGCAGCAGAATGATGAACATCATGCAGAGGTTGTTGTCTTATTCCAATTTATTTTTTTACTTTAATTATAATTGTGTGCCTGTGTGGAAATGCATGTATATCTATTGAGGGCTTATCATCTGGGTTTCTTGCTTGTGAGATATGCTCAGCACATTACCGACACAATGATTAGCTTTAAAATGTTGTTTTACTTAGGATGAACTAATTATTTTTTTAAGTCACCTACCGAGCCAAAAAGAAAACCTGTTTGTGCACAACAGAGATATAAACCAAATCGTGCTTTTTGTGAATCTTGTTTATATATAACCCCCAAGCTGAAATACACTTTTGCTATGACTCAAAGACTCGAATTAAAAAATAAGGCCGATACCAAAACACGTCAAATGTCCAAATATCGGCCCGACCGATTATCAGTCGATCACTAGTGTATAATATTGCAGATCCCTATTACTTTACAAGATATCTTTGTCAGCCATTGCCGTATGCAAGTGCATGTGTGTAGATCACACAACACAGAAGAGGCCCACGCAACGCATATCGCACTTGTGTAAAAGGGATCAATCGCAGATGTCGAGTTGTTGGTATTAGTTATTCTTGGAACATGGTAACCGTGGAAACCAGCTACTGATATCACCTGGAAAATTAACAACTCGGCACCTAGGTCAAACCAAGCTTCATGCACGCAAACACGCACCTTTATTGTTGTTGTGTGATCAACACATTGTGTTTTTCAAGTCATACTTTTCATATTATTGCAAAAAAGTAATGACAGACTCATTCAATACAATTCTGGAGAACCTGGACGCCATTCTTTATCTGGTCCCTCACCTGGACCTTTTTTCCATGTCTGACCATGCCAAGAGGTCAAAGCCCCTGACAAACTAGCTTCTAGGATCATTCGGGGACCCCCCCCCCTCATCACCACCACCATGACAAGGTGATGACTCATGGGGAGAGGGGAGGTGCATTACCTCACTTCTCCCTAAAATGCCTATATATTCCTTATTTTCCATTATATAAAACATTCACGCACTTGACGCCAACACATCACATCGCATTGCAGATGTTCACAGGCGACCCACAGGAAAAGCTAAAAATTTCAATCGGGAACCAGGAGTGGTGGTCAATTTTTGGAGCAAACAAGCCAACTGAAGTGCCTTTCAGCTAAGTTGTGGAGGTCAGGAAAAAAGTGACAAAGACAGGAACAAGTCAAGAGTGTAAAGTATTGAACTAAACTAAATAGAAATAGACTAAATACATTAAGACTCCTCACCACTCCTGGTAATAGTCTGTCTGCATGGAGGGAAAATGAACACAGCAGGTAGTTGCATAATAAGTCACACCATGATCAATTTAAAAAAGGCCCCCTGAAGAGGCAATCAAATAAAATAATTTTCAAAAAGTACATTGATAGCACACTTCAACCATTGTCATTTTTATGGCAATAGGTTTCATGACAAGTGTTTACTACTTGATATTGTAAAAAAGTGTACAAAATTGTTGATTTTGTGTAAATTGTGTTTCTTTGTGCTCCTCGAAGGGACGAGAGGTAAGATTTATATGTTTTGGTTGTTGTGTGATGTCAGTTTTTGCTGTTGATTGCATTTTTTTTATACAGTATACAATTTGTATTTTTCAGAAGTTCCGATTTTTTTCACTCACAACCACATTGTTTTGCCTTTCCTTTTGTTTCTTTTAATCTTTCATCAAGACAAATAGTTGTAAACACATGAAATATTCTGTGATTTTGTCCTTTAAATTAGAACTCGGCTGAAATCATTGCAAATAATTGACAGTACAAAGTGTAATCACATACTATAGTAAAGGAGGGAAAAAGAAATCACCTTTTTTTCCCTTTAGAACCATGCATAATATGCTGTTCCAAATTGGTGATATACATGGATTGTGCATGTGCATGCGTTTGAGCCTTTTTTTCCTCTTCTTTAAATCTCTGCTGTCATACTGTAATGTTACATATTAGGGCAGTTAATTTTCTGGGGGTCATACTTTGCACATGCATGTATTGCAATCCATAATTTTATCAAACCAGCTCAATGAAAAAATTAAAACAAACTCAATTTTAAAACCAAAATTCAACACCACATAAATACTAAATAGTAAATATTAAAGTGTTTGAAACAGAAGCAAATAATATACAATGAACCTGTTTTTCTATCACTTTGTTTAATGGAGGATTAGTATTTCAAATTGAAAGTGCATAAAATACACAACCACTCAATACTCTGGCTTTATCCATAACATCCTTCAGAAAATGCGCATATCTTTTATTGTTTTCTACAGTATAAGCAGATATTTTTATAGTGTCTTTGTTTGGTAAAACACAAATACAGTAAAATCAAACTGCTTGCTTTCATGGATTGCTTTCACAAACCTGAGCATATTTATAGTTGAGAGGTTGACATTCTGCCAATTTGCAGTGAAACAGCAAAAATATAAGAACATAGATGTTGATTCATTTAATTATCGATTCATTAGTTGACCAAAATCATTGAAACATCTAGACTGAACATTTGGACATTTTAACAATTCAACTGTTTTTCCTTTTTATGTACATTATCTGTAAAGAGACAGGTGTTTTTGTTTTCTCATCTCATCTCATTTTCTGAACTGCTTTTTTAGAGTGTCCAATCAGCCTACATGCATGTTTTTGGAATGTGGGAGAAACCGGAGTACCCGGAGGAAACCCACGCAGGCCCGGGGAGAACATGCAAACTCCACACAAGTGGACGTGACCTGGATTTGATCCCAGGACATCAGAGCCGTGAGGCCGATGAGCTAACCACTTGCCCCACCGGGCCGCCCGTGTTTTTGTTTTTCCATCCAAATTGGATGATTGATTTATTTTCGCTGACAGTATGTGACTGTGATAATAACAATCACATCCTCATATTTGTATTGCATCTTGTATTGTTGTCAGTTTCAACTGGCTGCTCGGAAACGCTTCTTTGAGTGGACCTCACACCATCCTCTTTCTGTCCATGTCTTTGTCTCTACTGAGCACATGCTGCCACGTGCCTGTCGAGTGTTTGCCTTCTCCATCTTTGGAGGTGGCTTAAAGTGCGATGGGGCACACAGTTAATGCCGTTTTTTTCCTTCCGAGCGCCGCCTCACTAAGCCTGATGCAAAGTCCAGCAAGGCCACAGCCAAAGAGCTGCCGAGGCTTTTCATTCTTCCCCGACGACGACGCTGTCTCTTCGTCCTCGCCGCCTTTCAAGGCTGGTTGCACATTTCTCCCGCGAGTCCTTTAGACATCAAAAGCAAGCAGGCTGACCTTTGAACCCCTCGCCACAACTACGATGCTCTTCCAACCCAAAAGATAGACTGCAGGCGAAGACTGTTAGGGCAATACATCAACTGCACTTAATAGATGACAAAAGAAAAGTGTACTATCAATGGGTGAAAAAGCATCCTTTTTAATTATTAGGCCTCTTGAAACAGGTCGAAAATGAGGATAAAGCGGTTCAGAAAATGAGAAAATGAGATGTGATGAGATGACAGGATGTATCCGAAAGTTTGGAGGACCAACTTGAATTGAAGAACACAATTTTTCGAGCATCTCTAAACACTGGGAAATAAATGAGCAAAGCTGGGTGCACCCAAGAAGTTGCCATGTATTTATAAATGACCCTTCCGTTTGTGTTTTGCAGGCATTTTCATTATGGCCTGAATTGATGTGTGAGCATGCCGAGAGCTTCCTGTCTCTGTACCGTGTGGACATGGACTCGTCCCTGCAGGTGCAGCCTGTCGATTCGTGGAGCAGTTTTCCGCTCTTCCAACTCCTCAACGAATTCCTCAGCTCTGATCGTGAGTGACAACTAAAACCCTTGTTAGCAAACGCATACTCAGACATTTACGGTAAATTCAAACAACTGTTTTGCATTTCAAAATTCCAAAAGTTTGATGAGATCCAGATTGCATGTACCCTGCGTTGACTAAGCATTGAATAATTGACTATGATACATTATGTACTGAAGGGTTAGTTCTTATGGAATAATCTATGTAAGCACAGTTTTCATGAAAAATTAGCATACACTGCCATATTTTTAATGGTCACACTACAACACTCTATGTATAACTTGTATAGTAATGTACAGACAATACAGTAGTACAGTAATCCCTCGAATATCGCGAGTAATGTAACCCAGACATGACCGCACTAATCGAAACACCACGAAGTAGGATCACCCCTATTGATACTACCACACTACAGTGGTACCTTGACATTCGATCTTAATCCGTTCCAGGACTGAGATCGTATGTCGAGCTTTTCGTAACTCGAGCGAACGTTTCCCATTGAAATTAACTAAAAACTAATTAATTCGTTCCAGCCCTCTGAAAAAACACCAAAAACAGGATATTGGATTGGAAAAATGTTTTATTTATTCTAATTTGCCATCTATTAACAAAGTAACACATAACTAGTGGTTTAATAGTAATAAAATGTGTTTAATATAACTAAAATTGGGCAGATTTCGCCGACGGGAGAAAAAGACGCACAGAGGGGGCGGGTTGGGGTTTCGGGGGGACTTTCCACGACAACGCACTCGTAACGGAAAAAACAAATTTAAATTAACTTGGATTAATATATACAGACTCACTCAAACATACGTTCAATGTAACTTTACACAAAACGGAATTCTAATTTTGTTTTAATTTTTTTCCCCTTCGTTCTGGGTGGGTTAGCGGTTTGCCACGCCTCCACCCTCATGTTGGCTATCGATGGGCTGTTTGCTGTTGTATTCCCTTCAAAATATTCCGAAAATGATGCACACAAATGTCCTCACAATAGGATAACGCACAACCACTTGCCAATGAGAAGTAGTCTTGAATGAGCGATCGCGGGAGCTAACAGGCTAAGGAAGGAATAACCGCCTACCCACGTATTGACTGTGGGTAATGGAGTTTTATTCTGAGAAAGGGTGCCATTGGCTATCGGTGTTGTGTGCACGAGTATACTTCATTACCCAGAAAGCCCTCTTTTTGCCCGCGCATGCACGTTGTGCGTTTCCTGGTCGATGCGTAGGAGAAACTCGTCTGAATAAATCGTTCAGTGCTCGTAGATATCTGTTATACACGAAAGAGATGCGGCAAAAAAAGACAGTGCGCTACAATGATAAACAGCTTCTCATGTCATGGCCACCTGGCTTGGTCGCATCTCGAAATTTTGATCGTATCTAGGACGAATTATTCGATCGAAATTTTCATCTTACCTCAAGCATATCGTAGGTAGAGCTGATTGTAGGTCGAGGTACCACTGTACATGTTTTCACACCTATACAAAAATACAAGTACACAAGCACAATTCTAATGAAGTCTATTTATCAAATGCTACAGCTATAAGCATATGAAAAGACTGTAATGTATTAATAAATATAATCTATATATAAAAATGGTAAATTAAATACTATACTTGCAGCAAAAATAGTTGCAAGGTATAAACATGCCATCATGATTATACTCTGGCCAGAACACAGGCAGTATGGAGATTGCCTCTACCTGTTAATACACTGTCAAGGCTTATATTTGTTTGTTACCATCCACACTCACTCTCATACCAAGGGACACATTAAATTTTAATGAGCAAATAAGTATGATTACATAAAATTATATTTCCGATCTTGCTCCGTTGCCTCTCGGGATTTCTTTTTAACTTTGATATATTTTTTACTCTCTTCTTCCAAAGTACTTTAGGTTTATGGAGCTTTATATCACATAAAGTTACTTTTTGTACATTTATTACACAAAGCAGAAGCAAAACAGCAACACCACACATCCTCGGAGAGGTAGTAATACGTCTCGCAGAGGCTGCAAACGAGTCAATCTGCAACCCAAATGGTTTTATAGTTTGTTTTTTTTGAGCGTGTGGGGCGGGGGGTGCTCAAGGTCTTTAACATGAAAACTGCAACCATTGTTGGCGATGGGCTTTGTCTGCGCCTTTTATCCCAGCACGATGACAATGCGGCGCGCTCCCAAGGGCGCTTGCAGCAATAAAAGCTCTAGTCGCTCTTGGCACCGGCGCCAACATGTTGATTTTTGCATGTGGTTTTGTGGGTGCTAATTATGTGAAGGCGAAGGAAAAGAGAAGAAAGACTCCACTTGGCAAGCCTTCGAAATCTGTAGTGTAACGAAGTGTAAAACCTTGAGAAGATGGCTTTTTCAAAGGCTCGCTTCAAACACGCCGACAACTCAGCAACTCCGCCGCACTTTTCGCACACTTTGGAAATGCTCACTTGTTTGGCGATGTTGCTGGCAGCCAGCCGGGGGAGGGAATACGGGTTGGCAAAAGAAAGGCTGGTGTCCAATTGCTACTTTCTACTGCTAACTGTAATAGCTTGTTTTGAAGCACGATTTGGAGGACATTTTACCACCGAAATCATGGTACATTAGGCTCCCTTAAATGTTTTGTACTTATTGTATTTTTAGTGCTTACTTTGTTGAACCTAATTTCTCATGCTTTTGGTAGATTACAACAGCGCTTCAAACTCGAATCTTCTCTTTTCTACTAATTTTTCTTTGCAAATGGGAAAAAAAAATCCCAAGATACGAAAAAAAATCAAAGATTCCCCGAAACGAAAATACACTTCGTCTATACATTTTTTTTATTGTCCTGGGAGATAGAGTCACTTTAACATTGGCTATCTCCCAACACCTCTGGCCTCCTAAACAATCCATTGTAAACAGGTGCTTTTTTTTTTAATATAAAGGGAACATTAAAGGCATGTAAAATCAGACAGAACATTAATTACAAGGTAATCCGATTTACCATTCTCCGTGTTTCAGCAGCTGAGCAGAACAGGTACAGGAAAAGACAAATAAATACGCTAGTCTCTCACTCTCTGGGGGGCTAAAAAGACGAGTGTTAATTGCAAGACGGATCTCGGACTAATGAAGCCCACAGAGACTGCAAGATGAGAGAAACTCACTGCTGTTACTGTTGCTGTTAATTCATCAAGTGAGGACAAGGGTTGCACCAGGACACTGGTTTGTCTAGCTCACATTATGGATCTGAAGTTTTATGTTTGATATTTTCTTTACTCATCTTGTCATCCTTTTCAATCCAAATGCAAATGATGGGAAACATTTAAATACAAAAGGGCTTAACATTAGAGGTTATTATATGATCTCTTATGATAACTGAATGCATTTCAATCATCATTACTATAACTAATACATTTTTGTTGTAAGTGCCAGTAAAATAACTATAGCAATTTTGGTGCTATTAATGTTTATGATAATTTCTGTCGAATGATTTTTGTATAGTTGTTCCCGCCCACCCATTGTTAGAATTTTTAATCCAAACATTTTTCAATCGAGACAATTTATTTAAAATTTTAAATAAGATACTTATTTGTGTTCATAATTCACTCTATTAATACAACAGCTATCCATAATCTTTCACAAAGCATACACTGCATGAATTTGATTAATAACTATTCTTTGCTCACTCTCATTAGCTATGAATGAATCTCTTTTTTACATACTGTAGTTTGGCTGGATTTATATATAGTTAGGTGTGACATACAGTATTCAAATATACATATATATATATATATATATATATATATATATATATATATATATTTATATATATTTTTATATATATATATATATATATATTTATATATATTTTTATATATATATATATATATATATATATATATATATATATATATATATATATATATATATATATATATATATATATATATATATATATATATATAAATGGTTTTAAAAAACTAAACTCTTTCTAGAGGAGCTTGCAGACTTGGTCTGTTTCAAACGCAACATGATGATGAGTCGCTCGCTGTCTACCAGATTTGGACTATTTACCAGGGTTAGGGCAAGCCAAATATATTTGCTTATACAGCAGTGGTTCAATTTTTCTTAAATTTTTGAATCTGGATACCAGCAAATTTGGTATTTCATGATCTTGTTTTGTCATGTCATTATTAGCTTAGAGCACATGTGTCAAAGTGGCGGCCAAATCTGGCCCGCGGCATCATTTTGTGTGGCCCGGGAAAGTAACTCATCAGTGCCGACTTTCTGTTTTAGGATCAAATTAAAATGAAGAGTATAGATGTATATTAAATTTCCTGCTTTTCCCCCTTTTATATCAAAAATTGTAATTTTTCAATTTTTTCTGTGTTTTTTGTTCAAAAATCATTTTGTAAAATCTAAAAAAATATATAAAAAGATAAAATAAACATTGTTTGAGATCTATAAAAAACTTAATATTTAGGTCTTATAATCCAGTTCTTTTAATCCATTTATTTAAAAAATCTAAATATTATATCTAAAATGGTCCGGCCCACATGAAGTCGAGTTGACCTTAACGCGGCCCGCGAACCAACCCGAGTCTGACACCCCTGGCTTAGAGTGACCAAAAGTGGATTTAGTTGCTTGATTTTCTGATGCCTTGACGAGACTTGATGTCTCCTGTTGTGCCCACAGCCCATATGTGCAACGGGCCTTTCCACAAGCACCTTCAGGATCTTTTTGTCCCACTGGTGGTGCGCTACATAGACCTGATGGAGTCGTCCATCGCTCAGTCCATCCACCGTGGATTCGAACAGGAGAGCTGGCAGTCCGTCAAGTAAGAAGCCTACACCTTATTTGGAAATTTAACAGGTCTTACATTTTTTACTTTCCTTCTATTATTAAAACTACTGTTAACTCATTCACTGACGTGAACATTAGTATTCATTTTTAAAACAGTTTAGTTTCTATTGAAAAAATATTTGTTGCGGCGTATCAATGAAATTCAGGTTTGGAAAACATTGTGATGAAAAGATGGTGTTGTTGCATCACTTTGCATTTGAGAGAGCACGTCATTTCTTCCATGTTCTACTGGCATTTTCTTTTATATCAATATTGATCTAATGATGATTGTCTTTGACAACTTTGCATAATTTTCCTAAAATGTACAAGCCACATGTCGTCCAACTGGGTGATGGCATGACTCGTGAACACTTTGATAGCAGTTTTCACAGCCCATGATGAAAAACAAAGAAAGCATTTTTACAGTAAATACAGTTCCTTTCAGTTAATTAACCCTCACTGGCATATAGAGTTTTAGCAAGTATGACATGTTCTGCCTCATTCATGATCAAATCATATAAGAACTTAAGTGTAATACAGACAATAACTGTCTTACACAAAATCAAAACATTGTTGCTTCCTGCACACTGTTACTTTCTCGGCTTTGTTTTGTCTTCTTCTACTTTTCTTTTTTTTACTCCTGTCTTCTTCTCTTTGGGGATGTCAGGAATCTGACTACCAATCTTCCCAAAGTGCCCACTTTGCCCGTCTCGCTACCAACTATGCCAAGTTTCTCAACGCCAGCCTGGATGGCACCTCTTTGCCACAACACGTATGTATGTCGTCAGGGGGCGTAACATCCGAGTTCAAGGCTATATATACTTTGTACCTTCTCTGCTTTGTTTGGTTCTTTTTGGTCCATTCTTCTTTGTTTGGAGAAATGTTTCATTTAAGAAATTATTTTATTCTCAGCATTCTGCATGCTGCACTCGTTATTATACTTTCTATTTTTTTTTACACACATGATTATTTTGTTTCTCCTGTGAAAGGTTCAGTGCTTTGGTCGATACATAAGTTTAATGTCAGGCCTTATGTTTCGTTCCATTAATGGAACTTGGCTTGGTTCTATGTAATTTTGGTTTTAGACTTTCCTATTTAAGTGTGTCTTCCCTGCTATATAGCAGATATTTTTATAGTTTGTTACACAATTTTGCCTTGCCTCTACTCCATTTCTAGTGTTAAGCCACTGTCAATTAGGAGTGTAACGATATTTAAATTGGCCCTCTCTACTGACCGGGAAAGTTCCGGCTGGTAAATGTCTGAGTCAACCGACCCAGGTAATTGCTTTCAGACACAAACTAAATTCCGGAACGTACTCACACCTCAGAGTATGTGTGAAAAAGTACTCACTGGCTAATATTGGAACTAATAAATAATTCCGAATGAGAGAAATGTCCTTGCCACCATTCACTCCTATAATGTCCAAGGCAAATCAGCTGCAGGAAGAGTGGACATTTATCTCTCACTTGTCAGTAACACATTCTAAAGAATAAGGAGATTTACTGGTTGCACACGAGTAGTGGATAAGATATATACTGGCAGCAGCTCAAGTTTTAGGGGCAAGATCATGCACTGGGTGTATGGCGCCTGTTCTCATTCTATGACTTATCTCGCCGTCTACAAGTGAGCTCTTTTACCCGTGTTCGAGTAACAATTAACTTTTTGTAAACTCACAGACCATTCTGAGAAATATACAGATCAGTACTCTGTACAATGTTATTTTATACATTGCTCAGCCTCCCTCCCAGTGTACTGTATGCATTTGTATAACCATAAAAGCAGTGGCGGTCCGTGCATTTCCTAGTGACACCTTCAGCAAAAACTATTTTATGGCTATAAAACCTCTACTGCAGGTACAGCTGCGACACATAAAAAAATAATCAATAATTACCTCATACAATTGAAATATTATTTAGGAATATAGCCATTTTTTACTCACCAAAAATCATTTTTAACTGTACACAATATCCATCCTCCTTTCTTTCTTCCTTCTTTTCTATCACCATCGAAGCTAATGCTGAAAGTCGAGCCTGTCCTGTCGTATTTCTGGCATACGTTTTTATTCGATTTAGTGCTGAAAATGTCCGTTCCCGGTTGTGAGAGGCTTGCTTGCTTTGGAGTTGTCCGACCTTTCTTAATGATGTCCAGCTTTTTTTTCTTGAAAAGTCCGTCTTGAAAATGGCTTTAAATCAACACAACAATATATTTGCTTGTGCAGCTCGCTCCAGATACAGTTTGGTAGCTCTGGCTAGTTCACTCTAACACTAGCCAATCATAGTTGATGAAAGCGATGACGTATCCCTACGCCTGCGAGAAGGCAATGATGTATCCCTACGCCTGCGGAAGGCATTGTGGTGTTGCCAACTCGAAATCTGATTGGTTAAAGCAACAGTCTTATCGACGCATGTTTAATGCAGCAGAGCCTGTAGAACTGATTGTGAAGGCCTTGAGGCAGATTTCTGACCCTGGCAACAAATAATGGCTGAAATGTGATTGGTTAAATGCTTCAATATGAAAACACACATCTGGAAGCAGTGCAACCAGGGGGAAAAGCAATGAAAGGAAGCTAACAGACAATTTGGAATTATTTAATAAGTATTCATGGACAAAATATAATTAACATCAGTCTGTGATTCAGATATTTCTTAGGCCAGCAGAGAAGGCCTTGGAGGCCCTGACGGCACACCACTGCATAAAAGTGCAGTTAAATACTAGTTAAAAGCCCCACAGTTCTGGAGTCAAGGGTTCCATCCCAGGTGGGTGAATGAATAATTATAAGCCCTTTAGATGCTACTTAAAATGCATTGGATCTATTTAGATATGCTATCTTTGTCACAGATTTTATTTTGCACAAGGGTGATCTGCAAAATAATAAAAGTAGTCGAGGAGGGATTAATCTATTCCTTAAATTGTTGGTTTTACCATTGTTCGTATATCAGATTGATTTTAATCATTATTTGGAGTGTTATCTATTGCTAAAAGCCAATTGAATTTTTTTCCATCGCTATTTTTCTAAAGTGTGGAAGAGCACAGTATGAGGTCATCACATGAGCAGAAAAAAGTAAACTTTGGAGCTTCAAGACATTTGAAGGACATTTTTATTTAAACGCATGAAAAGTAGAAGCCATTAAAAGCCATAAACGTGTTTAGTGCGCAGCAAGGCCGGCAGGAAAGAGAACGATTGTGCTTTTGACAATAGCTAATAGCCCTTAGCTGCTATTTAATTTTTTGGCTTTATTTCATCATTTTGTGTGCTGCAAAGCAGACAAAAAGTAGCTTTTGAAACTAAAAGTGTCAACATGTCAATGGTGGATTCTTTTTAGATTTTCACCCAATGTTCTAAACTTGTTGAAGTACTAAGGTAATATCATTGAACTGAACTATGTGTTTGCAATTGATGATCCGGTAAAGTTGACTTCAGATATCGATGAAAACGTCTCTCTCTTTTGGGATGCTCGTCCTACTGTCTGCTTGGATGTTTAAGATATGTTTTGGACCAGGGAATAAATTTAAACTTTCTGCAAATTAAAAATTCTACAATAAACGTCACTCAAAAATCAATTTTACGAAAAAAAAAAAACATTTTTTAAAAAAGCAGCCTATATGATGCATTGTGGATGTGGGCCTTATCCAAGCGCCCCCTTACATGCCTACGTGTCATCCATTTTTTTGGTGCGCCCTCTGTCTCATTTCATTCTTTCTCTCAGGCTTGCGTGGGTTTTCCCCAGGTACTCTGGTTTCCTCCCACATCCCCAAAACTTGGATGGTAGGCTGGTTGAACACTAAATTTGCCCCTAGGTATGTGTGAGCCTGAATAGATGTCTGTCTCATTGTGGCCTACAATTTGCTGGCCATCCATTCTGGTCCCCATAGTTAGCTGGGATGGGCTTCCAATTCTCATTGTTGGCATTTTGATACGCTGTCTGACCAATTGAGCAAAAACTTGTACCATTAATTAAAGACATGAGGAAGTGACACGCACTTTATTCCCTGAGGGATTTTCAACTAGGGCTCAGGGATGGAACTCCATCTGGTTACCGTGGTTACCACACGACTAAGATACTAACTCCCTGCTCACTTGAACAAGAACTCCATTGGCAACCATGTTGGTGGCTACGTTGGTGGCGTTATGGTAGTGAGGTCCATTGGGGCTGTATTTGTAGTGGGGAAAAAACTCGGACCACACTCGGAGCTCTGTAAAAACAGTATAGAGGTGAAAAAGAAAACCAAGCTAGTACTTCATTATCGAGCACAGACGGGTGAGTGGGATCTGCTTGTTCCCTGTGGAGGGAGGTTTGGCGGTGCTTTAGTGGAGAGCCCCACTAATTAGACATAAGGGGGATAGTCCAAAGCCCCTAGCTGCCGCCGCCACTTGTTGGGGTGATTGTCTTTTAAAGGCCAAGTGAGAAAAGTGAGGGGCATTTATTTTAACCCACGGAAGTCCCCCCCCCAATCCCTCTCTCCGCCCTCATTATCCTCTTCAGCCTCTCGTGGCTCCCGTCCTAGCCACCTGCTGTACACTTGCACGCCTTGTTGTCACCTGCGTGTAGTGGAGGTGACAAGATGTCCATCTGTCCTTGAATGCAACACAACTTCAAGCAGATAGACATGAATTTCAGTCTTGCTGTTGTTCTTATTGTTCTTGCACATATGTTGTGTGTCAACACCATGTACAGTGTGACGTAAAAAGGGGTTTTATTTTTTTACTGTCACGTTCTTTTAATGACAGGAACGGATCAGCCACGTCTGAAGATCTTTTCTGGAAGCTCAGCGCACTTCAGATGTTTGTGTTTGACCTGAAATGGCCTGAGGCTGAGTTTGCCAGGCACCTGGAGCAGAGGCTCAAGCTGATGGCCAGTGACATGATGGAGGCTTGCGTTAAGAGGTCACCCACCCACCTGCTGAGTAAACCTCAGAACAACAACCATCACATTCTTCCAATCAATGTTTATCTCCCTTCGCAGGACCAAATGTGCATTCGATGCCAAAATGCAGAAATCCAACAAATCAACAGACTTCCGCGTGTCTCTGTGCGTATGCACAATGTTGAACATCCTCATGGATGCCAAGAGGCAGTGCTCCAAACTCTGTGTGCTGGACACTGGGCAGGAGGTATGCAATACACGCCTAATCGAGCCAACTCTCACTGCAACTGTTACATGGTTCTAACGATTGGATTAAAACCAGCGCTTCTCACTTTTTTTTTTTGGTACGCCTCCACCAGGAAAAGAAAACGCATGCCTAGAAATAGTACCAATTGTCTATAAAATTGTCATTATTTCACATACATTGCATCCTTATTATATTTTGTTCCTCCACTGTTTTCTTTCTTAAACTAATCTTCCTTCAAGCATAAGAGGATAATGTCTTTGTCACAGCTGTCCAGAAAGCACTCTATGTGAAATGCCTTTTCCAGTACCTTTAATTTTTCTTTTTCAAATAGATTTCTTTATTATATTACTTTTATTTATTTTTATTTTAACTTAGGAATGTTCAAAATGTGCCTAAAATGTTAATATGACTTTGATTTCATGTTTAACCAGTTTGTTACCTTATGTTGTGTCCTCATTTGTCTGTCCAAACAAATGTCATGGTCGGACTCCTAGACGGACAGACAATGGGTAAGTGTCCTTTTTTCATACTCTTTTATCAACCTGCAAATTATTTTCAAAGATTATATATTGCTGATGAGCCGGCCCGGTGAGGCGAGTGGTTAGCGTGTCGGTCTCACAGCTCTGGGGTCCCGGGGTCAAAATCCAGGTCAGTCCATTTGTGTGGACTTTGCATGTTCTCCCTGAGCCTGCGTGGGTTTCCTCTGGGTACTCCGGTTTCCTCCCACATTCCAAAAACATGCAAGGTAGGCTGATTGGACACTCTAAATTGCAAGGTAGGCTGATTGGACACTCCAAATTGCCCCTGGGAGTGTGCATTGTTGTCCGTCTCCTTGTGCCCTGCGATCGGCTGGCCACCAATTCAGGGTGTCTCCCGCCTCTGGCCCGGAGACAGCTGGTATAGGCTCCAGCACCCTCCGCAACCCTAATGAGGATAAAGCGGTTCAGAAAGTAAGATGAGATTAGATATTGTTGATGAATCCAAGTATGAAAAAACTCCAATTTATAGTCCAAAAAATTTCGCAATCACTTTATGGACGATTGGCCTTTTTAGAGGCGAGTGATTTAATTTGTTGACCCAGTTCACAAATTTGACAGCATATTACTATTAATAAGAGATTAAACCACACTCTTTGTTGCAGTATAAATTACAATTTCTTGCCCCATACCTATAATTTGTTGTTTGTTTTAAAAGCCCTATAAAATAACCCTAATAAGTAAATATTATTGGTGAGAGGCTTTCTGGACAAGGACATTTCTGGACAAGGACATTTTAGATTTGATTGCGGGGGATGGCGCCGTTAAAGAAAACAATAATAAAAGGAGCTAGAAATGGGAGACTCATCAAACCTGCAATTTGTCAGCGATCCTCACGCTTTGTTAATTGACATTTTCTAATTTGGGTTCTCTTTATGGAGAGTCTGAA
Organism: Stigmatopora argus; assembly: GCF_051989625.1. Lineage (NCBI taxonomy): Eukaryota > Metazoa > Chordata > Actinopteri > Syngnathiformes > Syngnathidae > Stigmatopora > Stigmatopora argus. Next base: position 9,717,962 of record NC_135389.1, on the reverse strand, counting down.
AGGCCATTGTGGAGCCATTCAGCAGGGGTCCCCCTCACCCCCTTATTCCACAAGAGAAAAGGTGTCTTGGGGGGTGCCAAAGTGGACATGAAATGGCAGATTAATTGAATCTGGTGCGCAACTTTGCTCTCTGATGGCGCCTGAACGACCAGGCAAGGCTGCGCTAATTGTGTGCTGTATACAAAAAGAACGTAGCCTTCACATTCCACAGTGTCATTCAAAAACCCAGGGATATTTTGGGAGTATACGATATAGATGACTCTTGGGTTGAAACGATTAATTGAAAGCTCCCTAATTAGAGTAGTAATTGGGTTTTTAAATGGGGCATTTCATAGTTGACTCTGACTTGAAGGATTCATTGAAAACTCCCTCGTGTATATATAGAAGCATATTTTATTTTGTAGATATAAGCATACCTGTCAACCTCTGCCGATAACTCCCCTTATAAATGATCATGATTCCCCTTACAAACCCCCAAAAAACCTTACAAACACCGTACGACTCGTACGGTGTTTGTAAGGTTTTTTGGGGGTTTGTAAGGGGAATCATAATCATTTATAAGGGGAGTTATCGGCAGAGGTTAACAGGTATGTATATGTGAACTTCACCCTAGGAAGAAAAATATAAATATGTATATTAGACGAAATAAATCGGTAAAAGGTTTCAAAAACATTGTCAGTGTAGTTGAGCCATGAATCAATAAAATGATAGTTATAGCTGACTGGCTTCATCTCGTCGTTCTCTTCTAAGAGAACTATGTAACTAAGCTAATTTGAATAATTGGTTAACTATTTCACACTAGCAGGTGGCCATCAATGTTGTTTGGATACTATCAATAGTTTCCTCAGATTAGCAACAGAGTTGGCACGGGCCAAATAATCAGGTGAAATTCAATTTTTTTTTTTGTCTTTTTGTCATATATTTTGTGTAATTTGGGTGGTGTGGGTTATAGTCAAGTTAGAAATCTGACCCAGGGCTGCAATATTTAATGGCATATCCCCACTTAATCAGATTTTTTTCTTTTATATTTGGGACTTCATAGTTCAGAAAATGTTTTGAAACACTAATCTTCTAATTAGCAAGAGAACAGTAAATAACATGACCATATCTCAATTGGATTCTGATGTGTTTTTCAGGTTTTCCAATTGAATTAAATCTGTTCCCCCTTTGTTGCAGCAACACTACCACTCCAAAATCGACGTGCTTATTGACGAAGCCTTCAAGGACATGATTTCTGCACTCGTGTCAAAGGTGACAGCAACACTCTGTATTTTTATTGGAAATATTTCAACAGTTCTATTGGTTTTTAGGATTTCTACACTTCAGTGAAACTTGGTTTTGTAACTTCAGAATACACTTCAAGTGCTTTTTCTCCAATTTATGCAATTATGCGAATTTCCTTCCTGAATGAGTTAGTCTCTGATTTCTTCTCCCGTTTACATGGATTTAAACCTAGCTAGTCATTTAATAAGGTTACTATTTTGTAAATCATACCCTTTCAAATGTTTTCAAATCAAATGTAATCAAATAAAACATGAATTAATTGGATGAATTACATTCTATTTTTAATGTTGTATTCATATAATACCTATTTTACACATTTGAAAAATTGACAATTATATTACAATGGAATGTGACAAGTTCAGGTATTAACCAATTTGTTACATAAAATATGTTAAAAAAAAATGTATGTCACGGTATGTTGAACGTATCTACCTATTGCAATATATTGTGTTATTTTTGTCTGATAACAAATCCCCAAGCCTTTGCATACCCATGCATAGTTTTTACTTTCCATGCTTTTATTACCCTTTTCTCCAATTCTAATATGTTTAACATGGAAACTAGCTGATATTATGTGCTAATTGGTTGTGTTGTCTAGTTGTGTGCAGTGTTGGACTCGGTTCTTTCAAAGCTGTCAAGATACGACGAAGGAACTTTCTTGTCATCCATCCTCTCTTTCACGGTTAACACACGCCAACTTTGATTTTTTTCTTTGTATATATATATATAAAATGAAATGTTTTATACTCATTTAACTGTATATTCTTTCTCCTCCTCTTCTTCCTCGTCCTGTTCTTTCTCCTGTGAAGGTGAAGGCAGCTGCCAAATATGTGGAAGTTCCTGTAAGTTGCTTTTTTTCACCTTTTTTAAAATATTTTTTTTCTATCCGTGTGTTAAATCCGTATCATTTGGAGCATTTGGACCAAGTATGGCCTAGGGATCCCATTTGGTCCACCCATTGTAATATATTATATATGTGTGGTGTTTGTGGAGGGGGGTGAAGGAGGGGTGGGTGGTGGGGTGGTTGTGCAATTGAACAAAGTTATATGTTAAAAAAAATACAATAAAATAACAACAGATCAAGAAAATGACAAAAATAAAATTTGACAAAAACTTAAGTCCTTGAAAATGTCAAATGTTAGTCGGTCAATGAATTCATTGTTTGGCTGCAAATTCCATCTATACATTGAGAGAGGTGAACGTGATACCTAATTCTTTTCTGGTTTAAAATGGAAAGAGTAGATTAAAGCACGTGATGAGCCTCTTTGCATGACATCTGCTGTAATCCATTTGTTCATCTCTGTCGACACCCAGGTGAGTAGTGTATGATTAACCATCTGACAGAATGTGAAAGAGCTGCCATAACCATCCTTAATCCCCCATCCTGCCACCACAAACCCCACACCATCCTCCATTTTGTTCTCGGGTTCCCGCGCAGACTTCCTGTTAAATTATAATGTAACCCGCACCTCGTCTTCAACCCCGGCCCACTCTTTTGTGCGCCAGCAACCCGAGGCGGCTGAGCTGCCGGGAAGTAGCCACGGGACACCGTGAATGGTTGCAGGTGCAGTGCAGCAGTTGTCTTTAAAAGAACCTTTTCCCATTGCCTTGAAAAGACAGTTTTCCCACCTTTTGTCGTGGTTCAGTTTGTCTGGAAACAGCACAAAATGGCTGACTAAGTCTCCACTGAAGTAATCAGAGCTAAAACAGAGACAGTGTGAACACGACTAGTGGAATGCCCCAACAGAAAAGTATAATTTTACACCTGACACTAATGAAGGACTTGACAGCATATATATGGTACACTGTATATCAGGGGTCCCCAAACTTTTTCTTGTGAGGGCCACATAACTTTTCCCTTCTCTGATGGGGGGCCGGTGTCAGTTTGTAACAGAAAAAGTGTGACGATCGTAGGGGAGCTTAATTTTTTTTTATTGTTTTCCAGAAAGCCACACATAACCAAAAAGCCCTTTCCAGGTTCTTTACAGAAAAAAAGTCAGGAAACATATAATAACACTATTAATGAAATAAATAATAACTAAATAACCCTCTCTGAGTTCTTCACAGAAAAAACAGGAAATAAATAACACTATTTATGAAATAAATAATAACTAAATAACTCTCTCTGGGTTCTTCATAGAAAAAAAAGCCATGGAACATTAACTTTCTGTTGTGCCATGCACAATCTTCTCCCTTTGCTCTGAAGTTTATGCACGACACCACAACCGTCATTACAGAATCCCACGTCAACATTTTGCAGCACAGCGCTTGGTGGTGAATTTGGCAGTGGACTCGTAGCGGGGCGGTGAGACCCCTTTTTTCCAACTCCCGGTTCATGCGTCCCATTATTAGACCGCGAGTTTCGGCCACCATGCTAGGAGCCCCGTCAGTCGTGATGCTAGCTAGCTTTGACCAGTCCAGGTCCAACTTCTCCATGGTTTGGCACACTTTGTCAAAAATATCCTCTCCCATTGTAGTCCCTTTGAGACTTTGGAGGGCTGCCAGATCCTCGCAAATCTCAAAGTTTGCACTAACTCCACGAATAAAAATGAGCAGTTGCGCTGTGTCTTGCACGTCCGTGCTTTCATCCAGTGCTAATGAAAAAAAGTCAAATTATTTCGTCTTCTGCTGCAGCTGGGCATATACATTACTCCCGATTTCTTCAACGCGTCTGGTCATTGTATTCACCGACAGACTTACGGCATTAAATGCATCTTTCTTCTCGGGACACACCTCCTCCGCGACAGTATCCATACATTTCTTAACAAACTCTCCGTCAGTGAAAGGCTTACCGCTGCTTGCTATCAATTTAGCAACCCAAAAGCTGGCCCGAACGGATGCCTGGTTCTGCTGAGATAGTAGTCCACTTTTTCGCTTTGAGAGTTTGTCTGCTCGTATTTGGCCTTGCAATCTATCGTACTTGTCTTTGTGACGGGATTCATAGTGTCGGCAAAGATTGTATTCTTTGAATACCGCCACCGTCTCTTGACAAATGAGACAAACAGCCTTTTCTTTGCATTGAACAAAAAAATAATCGTTTGTCCACTCCAGGTTAAATACCCTGCATTCTGAATCAATTTTTCTCTCACCTAACTTTTTCGCCATTATTCCGTTCTCAAACAGGTTGCAGTTTTAATATGCTTGAATAGTCCGCGATGGTCCCAGGGCTCCGCCCTCACCTGCGATCGTCCAGATGTCTCGGTAACACTGCTCGTGCATGCAACGGTGGACGTGCCCGCATGCATCAAAGGGAAACACTCTCCCCGCGCGTGTCACCAAAGAAGCAATGCGAAGCCCCGCTTCACTGGGATGATTTGTGGACTCAGCAGGGGTGCAATGAACCAAACACAAGATTAAAACGTCCCAGTCTTCAAGGCCAAATAGGAAAAAAAATCCGATAGCGTCTCTGGTATTGTTCAGAGGGCCGGTCCAAATGTGCCGGCGGGCCGCATCCCCCCCCAAAAAAAAAAAAAAAAAAAAAAAAAATTAAAAAAAAAAAAAAAAAAAAAATCCGATAGCGTCTCTGGTATTGTTCAGAGGGCCGGTCCAAATGTGCCGGCGGGCCGTATCCGGCCCGCGGGCCGTAGTTTGGTGACCCCTGCTGTATATATTTGGCCTATTGTAGGAATTTGGACCCTATCAATCAGAACTGGGTAACGACTGTTGATGACCTTTTCGAAACGGACCTCCACACATTGCCAACTGTTGTACTGCCTTTTTTCGCTTTTTCTTGTGAGAGTGACCAGACCAGTGTCCTACTTTGCGGCATAAATCATAAATGTCATGATGACACAATATCATATTGATTCTTTGGCCAGCAGTACAAATATTTGCCGAAGTTAGTCTTTCCTCAATTTAATTTGATCCTCGAACTTCAATTTAATACACTATTTTGTGCACATTTAACATGATCTTTTAGTCAAAGCAATATAAAAATACAAAGCATGGTTGACATTCGTGCAAATTTTGTATTTACATTAGATGTTTGAAAAAATAACTAATTAATACAGGTCTTGTAAAAGCACGTAGAAGTAGCAGAGTTTGGTACCTTTAGCAAGCTAATGTTAGATGTTCTAATTTGACTGGCATAATAAGGTACAGCTCTTAAAATCTCCTGGAAATGTATGCATAGGTTGAGTACTGATTGTGAAGTTTTTCCAACTCACAACTGTTAATGTGTGTGCATACAGATACTGTATTTATGTCTGTCTCTATGAACAAGTTCATGAAGGCTGGAACTGTGCCCACATTACGTACCTGTCACACATCTTTGTCACCTTGTCACCCTGAGACAACAGCCTAAGGGTGGGGGTTGGGGATTGACACCCCGCCTTAGTGGGGGGTTTACGACTTAGACAGGGATTTAACGTCTCACATGACACACTTGATTGCCGTATATCGTGCGATGGTGTCTACTTATTTAAAAAGTGTGTTAAAGTGTGCATGCCTGAGTGTTATGTTTCTCGTTCTAATGTTGACATCTGAAGCATTTTAATTAAGTTTCTCACGAATGTTGCTGTTAGACACGTCATTCCAGTCATACTAATATTTCTTTAGCATTCGTGCATCATTTTTGAGGCATTTAAACTGTGATCAAAGTAGATAAATCAAAGTCGTCATTCCTATAAATGTAGAAATCTTATAAATGTAGATATCTATAGAATTCCTATAAATGTAGAAACGTATAGAAATCCCCAGCTCTGAATGGACTGGAATCGAAACAAATCAGAACAAACTTCTAATTTAAAAATATACCTCAGAATATGTCTATCATGTTTTTTTAACTAGTGCTGTAATTGGGTTTCACACTAGAGGACCTATTTACAGGTAGAAAACAAAAAGTGAAACTTTTTTTTTACTGGATCTAATGACATTTTGCCCTGCCATATCCATACCTGTTAACTTATACGTTTTCCAGTATTTTATTCGTTTTTTGACCATTTAAAATTGTGAAATCTATCACAACCCTATGTCTCTCTGGTGAAAAAGAAGCAAAGAAAACATGCAAAAACAACTCCACAACTCATGAGCTGCAGTCTTTATCCTAAAGAACAAGATTACAAAAAAAAATTGCCACATTCAGTTCAAGGGGGGCTTTGGCTGTCTTTTAGTGTGAGAGGCAGATATTTGATAATATGGGAGTTGCTTGGAATAGAGCTTTTTTTTGCTTCTGACACTGAAAATAACCAATTAGATGTCTCGCATATTTGTTTAGGATACCCAGTGACTGAGAAATTTGATTGTTGTTTGTATCCACCAGCTTTGTCATTTTTTTTAAACTTGGGTCTTGTTTTTGTAGACTGGAACAGAAATTTGCATATCAAAGTGTTCCGTAACCTAAACATTTCGTATGGTGAAGCTTTTGTAAGTAGAGGTACCACTGTACTGCGTAGCTGTTTTTGTAAAAACATGGTGTCTTCAGAGTAAGTGATGACTTTTTCTTTGACATTTTGACAATCGAAAGCACAAAGCTGTGATCTCTTGTGTTGTTCGTCTACACCAAATGTATCTTTGATCTATACAATTCGCCTGAGAAATTTGGTCCTCCTTCCTGGTAGGTTGTCTTAGTAGTTTGTGTTCATAAGAGTTGACACACTCTGCTGAGATGAGTAAGGACACTTGATGACCGAAAAGAAAAGTTGTTAGCAATCTTTGTATTTATTGACCTCAAACACGACTACCAGACGTCAATTTGACGGGTGTCGGTGATACTCCAACTCTTCCGTCCTCTCGATGACTGTTCTGGCAGACGTGTCACCAAACCCCCCCCAACCCCTATCCACCGCATGGACACCAGTACAACAGATGCCCCTCCGGTCATGTGACCCCACTTTAACCTCTTTTTCCCGCCTGCTGGTCCGTCTGAATTACAAACGCCTGAATGACTGCTCGCAGCATGTCACTCCATGTTAGACCCTCCATGTTTGTTTGTGTATGTGCATGTGCCTGTGTGTGCGTTGGCCACACAGACCTAAAGAAGCAACACAACTTTAGTGTTGTTGTGCTTGACAAAAGAAGTCCACCTGAAATCCTTCAACTTGCCTTTTGGCTTGTCCGTGTGAAGCTAAACGCTTTGCGTGTTTGACTTGTGTTGGCTCTCTCGTTTAGGAACTGACATGACGCTTGGTGGTGATATACCGATGATACCCCCCTCCCTCATCACCCATCCCCTCCTCACCTTGTCAACCCCCCTGAGGGCAACACAGACTGCAAAAGATGTCAAAGCAATTACAAAAAGCATTAGACTTGTAATCTCCCCTGACAACGAGTGTGAATAAAGATAACACTAGTGAGTGTGGCGCTGTCAGTCAGTATGCTGCACACACACATAAAAGCATCAGGTCTTTGGTACATCTTAATGTTCTTTAAATGGCACTCACTTGATCAGGGACACCAACTAATGACAGTCTGTTAAAGGAGAAAAAAAAGAATGTGCTCCACCACTAGTTTCATCCAGTGATTCAAAATTAGAAGGATCTGTCAGTCATGTTTTGGAGCTTTTTTCATTCATTTTCTGAACCGATTATGCTGACAAGGATCACGGGGGGTGCTGGAGCCTATCCCAACTAACTTTGGACCAGAGGCGAGGGACACCCTGAATTAGTGGCCAGCCCATCGTAGAGGACAAGGAGACAAAGGGCAACCATTCACGCTCACACTCATACCTAGAAGTTTAGAGTGTTCAATCAGCCGACCATGCATGTTTTTGGAATATGGGAGGAAACCGGAGTAACTGGAGAAAACCCACGCAGACCCGGGGAGAACATAAACTTCGCACAGTGAGGATCCTGGTATCGATCCTAGAACTGTGTGGCAGATGTACTAATCCACCGGGCCGCCTTCGTCAAGGACCCATAACAGGAATTGAAAAGGCAGACTGTCGCAATAGTTAGAAATAGCCGAATTAATTACCTCGGTCATGGCTCCCGGAAATTTTAATTAAAGGGAATTTCAAAAATATATTAATAATTTAAAAAAGCAATCACTAAGTTTACAGATGGCCATGAAATTGCATCATAAGAGGTTGTCTTAATCACCAATGCCTGAAACTGAACAGTCGGCCAGCCATTTGGTCTGTTGTATGTAGTAACCACTTTCCTTGAAAATTGCCTTATATCAGCTTTCTAATAGTAGATTTGAGAACTATTTTTCTTTTTTTTTGTATTGAAACTTGACTTAGTCATTAAACAATTGGTAGTTTATTACGATCAATAACATATTCAGAACAAATGTATTAACTCATATTACCCTGGTTTGGTCTACTCTACACAGAAATCATCGGGAATGGACCTGGCTGACACATACATCACGTTCGTCCGTCAAAACCAGGACATTCTCCGTGAGCGCATCAACGATGAACTCTTCATTGAAAAAGTCTTTGACGTGAGTCTTTTTTATATTATTTTCTTCTTCCCATTTGGCTTTCGAAAATTCCCCCTTGTCATTCATAGTAACAAAATCTTTACTCTGGATTTAGCGTAAGAGTTCCAAAAACTGTAATTTCTTGATAATAGTGAGCTTTTTGCATCTCTGATTCTTTACCCTTCGTGGATTTTGACACAAGAAAGTAAAAAAAAAGGTGTCAAACACGTCTGGAAAGTCCTACATCCTGAAATGAGAAACGGACGTGAGCTATACTTATTACATTGCTTACATTCACCATGCACACACTCACAAATTTGGTATAGAAAGACATACACACAAGTCCCATGCTGTTTGTTTCTCTTCCTGTAGCTTGGTGCGTCAAAAATATTATAGCGAGGAGTTGTCCAACAAGCCTCGGCGCTCGATATGTCAGACATGATGCCCAAGACCTCGGTGTGCATTAGTAACACAAAGCGACTTGGGGAATGGATTGTAGCCGCTATTCGTGTGAGTGTGCACACGGGTGTGATTGTAGAGTCCTAGCTAATGGGCCCCACTAATATCCAGTCACGCTCCGGGTAGGAGGCGACGGCAGGGAGCGGGCAGGCCTCTCGACCCGTCTCAGCTCATTCTCTCGCCGTCCATCACCCTTAAACAAAACAGCCGTTTTGTCCAAGTGCGATGAAGATAATGAAGCACATCATCATTGTCGTCAATTTGAAGAGTGGGCGTGTGATAGGCTGAATGGGAGCAAATAAAGAAGATCCTTCTTGCTTGACCCTTCACTCAACACAAAATCATTTCCGCTTCTGATTTTCTTCTTCACTACGTTCCCTTAACTTTCTTCGTTCTTATCTTTAAAGGGGCTGTATGTAAGAAATGGAATTCATTTATAAATTAAACGGCCCTAATATTTCAATAGACAATAAAGAAGCCAGTTTTTGAAAATACTTCTATCATGGTTCTCATTGGTAAAGCCTAGATTTTGCCATTTTCAAAAGTCAATTTGCCAATCACGAGATCACTTTTGTGCCTGCATCCAGGTTGCCAGAGCTCTTTAGGCTACTTAATCAAAGTCTGCTCCAACATAGTCCGAATTAGCAATTTTGTCTACCACTAGACCAAAAAAATGTATGACTTTCAAGTGACTCATGACAAAGTCAGAAATATGACAAGGTTATTCAAAGAAGATGCCTTCGATAAATACTGAAAATGAACAAGAAAATTGTGACAGACAAGCGGTGTACTTTGTGAATTTTTTTTCAATTTTATCTTCTGTTTGCTTCTGTCAGGAGCAGCTCGTTTGTCCCTCCTGGCTTGCCGTTAGGTTCGAGCAACTGCGAGTGATTCATGATTACTTCCGGATGTGTGTATTTAACACGATTGAATTGGTATTCATTGTCGGATCATACTCCGTGAAACTGCATACATCGCTGCAAAGGTACTGTTCTCCATGCTCCGGTTTTGTTTCGTTTTGGGATTTACAAGTCCTTGTTATTTTGTAAGGCTTTTTGAGTCATTAAAGTTATTATCATGAGCACAATTCGCCTCGTCCCCTCCTGCTTCCCCGCTACTGGGTCCAAATCCCTCCGATCGCGCCACGACGTCTCGGCGTGATCGTAACAGCTTCTCTACCTCCTAATTTTTTTTCTTAAAATTCCTCAACTTTTCTATTTTTTACTCTGTCTCTACTTCCCTTTACTTACCTATTTAAATCTGCTTTGCTCACTGTTTATGTCCTGAATTACTGTACTCACAATTTATTTGGATGTTGTTTTAGGATGTGTGTGTGTGCATGAGTGTCTGTGCGGGAAGTCAAATGTTGACGAGACATCCACATGTCTCATCTGTCAAGTTCATCACGGTCTCTTCAATTCTCCCTGCTAGCTCTGTGATGGCGATGATGAAGATAACAACACACACACACACACGTCATTAACGCCGTCTTAGTAGAGTAAGGAGAAGCTCCTTAATTGAGCAAATTAGCAGATGACAGTGAAAGCAGATGGTGGGAAGGACGGAGGTGGGAGTGAATGGCTTCTGATTAGACAGGAAGGAGGGGCTTGTTCTTCTCAAAAATAATGTGTGTATGTGTTGGGGGGGTGTAATCCCCCCTCTCCCGCTGGTGTCATTGTAATGATACAATTTCAACACATTGACACATGTTGGCGTTTTGACACAACAACACACACTTTTGACAACAGACTGTTTACTTGAAGAAATAGTTACATGGAACCACACATTAGTGAAAGAAATAAAAAATGCACATTAGTATTTTAGGAAGAAATCCTCCATTGAATTTTTTTGTGGGAGGTAAAAGCAGGGAAACATGCTTTTTTTTTTTTTTTTTTTTTAAAGAAATGAATGAATCACAAATTTTTACATCCTTTTTTTACGAATGCATGTGTATCTTTCAAATCTACAATGCAGAAACAAAATATCTAATGTATTTATTTATTTCTCATATTGTGTGATAATGTAGCCAAGTCCTGTACATTTCACACTATCAGTTGAAAATTATTTTAAAATATTATCACATTTTTGGAGGAGTACATTTTGTATCACATGATAATTTGAGGACTTATATAACCTATAAAATCATTTGAGAAAGTATTTTCCATGTCTCCCTCACCAACACACCTGAATCAAATAATCGGGATCGGTATGAAACTTCTGGACAACTTGCTGATGAGTTGATCATTTGATTCAAGTGAAGTAGAGGAGGGAGATATGGAAAACAGACTGGATAGGGGCTCTCGAGGACCAGACTTGGCCACCCCTGATGTAGACCCTTCCCTTCATCGTCGTTGACACTTATCACTTAACACACCTTACACTTCCCTCCACTGTTTCTGGATGTTGCCCACATACGGTTGCTCACTTCCTTTCCACATTTTCTATTACCCTGAATTGCTAATCCTATGTACTTGAAGTTCTCTACCTGCTCTACATCTACTCTTTCCCCCAGGGATCTTCTCAATTATATACTACATGTATTCTGTTTTACTCCTGCTCGTCTCCATTCTCTTTTTTTCTTGAGCAGACCTCCACTTCTTTAAGTTCTCCCCTAGTTGATCCCTTTTTTCCAAGATGGCGCTGTCACGCGGAAGCTAGTGGCAGTAGCTCTGCCCACTCTTATTTGTTTTTCGTGTTTTACAGCCCTTCTATCTTTTTTTTAATTAAATTTTAATATTTCTTAATACATTCATTTTTACTTTACTTTGTACTTTATACTTTTTACTTTAATGTTTTTACAACTTTCTTTGTTCTGTTAGCCTGGCTTCTTTCTGCTACTTCTTTTTTGGAACCATTCAACCATGCCTATGCTGTCATACACATGGGACTAGCTGTTACAATACGCAGCAGAAGGAGCAACACCTCAATTACCACTGGAAATTCGGAGCTGGACAAAAGTGCCGGGAGAAGAAGCAACGCTTCTGATCAACCATTCCATCATGGGATAAGAAGGAAGAGCTGTCGGCGCTCACCAGCAATGGAGTCGAGGGGCTCTGCTCTGCTACTGTTGTCTTCAGCTCCAGACTACTGAGGAACTGTGCGGATAAGCTTGGAAGAGTGACTCTGCATATTCTCTACCTCAGTCCCAGTCTGCAGAAGTTCCCCATCTTGTGGAAGACTTCCCGTGTGTGGTTCCAGTTTTTGTCCAACTTTACAACGTCTTTTTGAGTCTGTATCCGTTTTAGCTACCGCAACCAAGATGGCGCCGTTCAAGTGGCAGCCGACGGCGGTAGCTCCGTCCACTCGTGCTCGTTTTGTGTTTTTGCTGCTTTTTTCTCTTAATGATTTGATTTGGTGATTCTTAATGATCCCATTTACTTTGATTTGCTTTGTACTTTGTGCTTTTGCTTTGTTCTCTCTAATCACCCTCTTGCTACTGCCACAATGAAATTTCCCGAATACGGGATGAATAAAGTTATCCAATTTTCTCACTGCTGATCACAATATGATTTGAAAACATCATTATGCTTCCTCTCACACCTGATCCCTAAACCGAGGTTACACACTAGTAGCATGTATGCGGATCTTTGCTTCTTATCGTATTTTGTATATATTGTGGCTCTTTGCCTCGTTTCGTGTTTCTCTTATTGTTATTCTCTCTTAAAACACATTCAAAATCAACAGGGCCCATTAAAAACAATTGGCAGATTAGATTTGTTTATGCTGCTGCTGATGTAAGGTGTCGCTCTTTGACTCTCACAGTTGAAAATTTTGGCCCTTTGTAACTTTTTCGCCACGCCTGGTCTAGCTAATCTGTCCATGGACTATGTCTCCGGCAGGTCTCTAAAGCTTTTTGGTCCTTTCTATGGAACGCTAGAAAGTTGCGCTTGATGAAGTTTAAGATTTTCTGTTGGGTTCTTGGTGCTAGAGCTGTAGTGTTGCTCATCTATTTGGTATTTGCAGAAAATCTTAGAAAATTCAAGTGAAGGACTTTCTGTTACTCCTGTGGAGGTAGGAAACAAAACATACATTATGTTCATATCGTCATTGTGGTTACCTTGACGATGAAGAGTCATTTGTCTATTCCGTGGGTGAAAAGTTAAGTTTAAAGACTTTTGAGTCACACCAATAACATTCTCTGTTTCTTCTCTTTCACTGCCGTAAACGGCTTGATTAGTTTGTTCAAATAATTAAACATTTAGTTTAAATGGGAGGTGACCCCCGACAATAACGGAAATCAAGTATGGGCGACCTCACCAATGTTTGGGCTTTTGTGCAATGTGTTAAATAACCTGTGGGCTGTTTTTCTTGCGCTGCAGTCAGAGTTAATTAGAAGTGCGGGCGGCTGTAGCCTCTTCAAGCACGTCAGAATTTTTGGGGTCAGCATGGTGTCATGGCAATCTCCGACACGTTGAATGAAAAACACACGAGCCACTTGCTCAATGCATTGCAAATGCTGTGCACTCTTCAGGTGAGAAAAGATATGTTAGATTTGTACACGGGCAGGATGAAGAAGAAAAGCAGATGTGAACCTGACGGATGATTTTGGTGCATCGCAATCTTTTCATGTCGTCGACTGACGACGTCGCAATGCAGGAAGTTGAAGCACTTTCAATTGATGTTTGCTGTTTCAGTCACAAAAAGAGACCACGAGCATAAAAATATGTTATAGCGGGTTATTTATTGAAGCTGCTTGGCAAGGTTTTCAACCTGTCTGCCTCCTTCTGAGGTACCAGTTCTTTAGAGTTCACAAGAAAATAATGTTAGAAAATTGCTGTATTTCCTTGTTAGTTCCAAATCTGTTATGACATTTGAACTACGTACAACGCAAATTGAACCTTTGGCCTTTAAAGTTCCCTCCTTGACTTGACTACTAATCTTTTTGCCCTCTGGACTTGGAACGCCCTCTTGATCTTCAATAATTATCCCTTAGTGAAGATTCCCTTTATAACTTGGGAGACCTCCAGATATTTTGGAGGATTTTGGTGATACAGGTCCTAGAAGACCTGGAGTGAGTGTTAGGGTTAGAAATTCCAACCTTTATTTGGAATGATTTTCAGTCCTCATTAGGAGAGTTTTCCTTATCTTTTAGTGATCTTCAAACATAGCCCCTGCCCTTTTAAAAATTCATTCTTTAAACTCAAGTGGTCTTACTGGACTTGGAATGACCTGCATGCCTTTTGTAAAGTTATCATTCTGTAACATGTATCTCTCCATCTCTTGCCAAAGACTCAGTCATCGACTTTGTGCCTTGTTTTTCAGAATGATTTTGACTAGTGGCCTGATATTCAGCTGTTGATGTGGAGCAAATGTTATTCCCTTTGTGTGATTTTCCTTTGTGATAAGAATTCTAGGTTCATAGGAAACATCTTTTTCTACAGGTGAATCCTTGCAATGTAGTAGACCAAGGGTGTCAGACTCGGGTTGGTTCGCGGGTCGCTCTAACGTCAACTTGATTTCACGTGGGCCGGACCATTTTAGAAATAATATTTAGATTTTTTTTTATAAATGGATTAAAAGAACTGGATTAAAATCCCTGAATATTCAGTTTTTTATAGATCTAAAACAATGTTTATTTTAGCTTTTTTGAATATATTTTTAGATTTTACAAAATGATTTTTGAAATAAAAACACAGAAAAAAATTGATTAAAAAGGTACAATTATTGATTTAAAGGGGGGAAATCAGGAAATGTAATATAGATCTATACTCTTCATTTTAATTTGATCCTAAAACAGAAAGTCGGCACTCATGATTTACTTTCCCGGGCCACACAAAATGATGCGGCGGGCCAGATTTGGCCCCCGGGCCGCCACTTTGACACGGGTATTAGACACTGGTCATGGTAATGTGACAAACAATGGGTATTGGCTAGTCACTAGCCGCTAGTGGATGTCATGGTAGCCAAAGGCCTTATTTCTGTGTTCAAACAGGCAAAGCAGAAATAGCGGCTTTACCCAAGAGTAAAAATTAGAAGATATGACTTAAACTGACATAGTGAATTGGATCTCTAATCTTGAGAAATTCCTTTTATTGTACTCTAAGGGTTAGTTACTTTTTAGCTTTGGGGTTTAAAATGAATTCATAATTTGGGACGTAATATACAGTTAAGTTTGTAATGTATATATTGGATAACATGTTTTTCTTTACTAGTTTAAACATGTCACGTTTAAAAAAAGAGGGAAATAATCGTCACTATCCATCATGCTCACGTTGTGTGTTTTATGTGTGTGTGTATGTGCAGCAATGGTACAGCGTTTCAATGAAGGCAGTATGTGTGTGGTTGGCAGACCGACTGGACCTCCAGCTGCACCTCTTCCAGCTCAAGACCCTCATAAAGATTGTCAAGGTATCCAAAACGTCGGGTTGTGTCAACTTAATGTACACATTCAGCCTTCTTTGCCTGGGAGGGGGTGAGAAATTACCTAACAGGAAGGGTACAATATGTAAAAATGAGGGAATGATCATCAGAACATCTCAGTATCTTTTCACAGAGTCCCTCGGGGGTCTACTTTGGGACCCAATTTATTTAATAGCCATGTTAATGATGTATATAATGCATCTACATTTCTAAATGTAGACTTTGTGCAGAAGGCACAATCATATTCAAGTCAAAATGAACTGGTAACTACTTTAAATGAAGAATTAAGTGAATTAAAGAAGTGGATGGATGGATGACAAAAAATTATCATTAAACTTAAATAAGACAATTAACCTGAGAACTAACCCAGAACTACAGATAATGATAGTTGGGTTCCCAATCGAGAATGTGAATAAAATATTTTAGGACCAATATTAGATAGTAGAGGGGCTGTGGAGCGAGATTGAATGAAAAGTATTTAGTCTTTCTTTTTTTTAAGAAAGCATGACGTTATTTTCTCACCCCCAAAATCCATAAATAAGCCACTTCATTAAGAAAATCGCAGGGTTTAAATGAGGAGGAAAAAGTTGCGTTTTACAGTCAAAAAATTGGGGCAATTAACAAGTAATACTTTGATATAAATTCATCATTGTTTTACATCCAATAGCTAATTATGGAATAAATCATAACTGTTATGATCATCGTTTCATTGTTTTAAGACATTTGACTTTAAATTGTCTTAAACCTCAGGAGTTCAGCCTCTCGAGTAAATATTTTCAATTTTTTTGTTTTCGGCATGAACTCAAACCATTATCATTTTTATTTTTGATGAAAATACGACTTCTGGAAACATCTGCTTTAACCTTGGAAAAAATTGTCAAAATTTTAACACAGAAACTAAAACAGTATGTGAAGCGTGAAATCTCTGAAAGCCAAGATTATGTATTTCGTGCCGTTGGTTTTCTGTTTTTTTTTTCAAAATAACTAATAATTAATAAAAGGATTATTAGCAAATTTGCAGGATATATTTGTATGATGAAACAAAGAGGATGAATCAACATTGTTGTAATGAGGTCAAAAATCACAGATGAGAGAAATGGAATTTATGGTCTTCCAGTTGTGAATCTTTTAATATTTGTAATAAAAAAATAAGATATTTTGTAATCTTATTAACCTAAAAACCATTGCCATTAACTTATTACATTACAGCCCTAGAAATATTTCACCGCAAATTTATTTTTCCATGGTAAGGTAAATTCTTTTTAAGTGGAGTCTTTTTTTCTTGTTTTTAATTCATGCTATGCCACATATTGAATCATGGCATCAATGTGATTCATGAGACAAAGTGCTTAAACTTAATAAATCAACCACTCATTCTGTCTTTTTTCCACATCTACAGAAAAGCTATCGAGACTTCCGTCTTCAAGGCGTCCTGGAAGTAACACTGAACAACAAAAGCTACGAAACTGTCTACAACCGTTTGACGGTGGAGGAGGCCACGCTAGCCGTTAAAGCAGGACACGGCCTGGACGGTGTTAGTATGCGAGACAGCGACCAGGAGGACAATTGAACATTGCCAATCCCGTTTCATAACTTTAAAACATCCAGGAACTGAGCAAATGTAGCATCATTGTTGTTATACTGCAGCGAAAACTACTAATAAGCTAAATGACGTGGTTACTTGATAGAGTGGATGTAAAATTTCTGCACATTTAAAACAAACAAATGCCTTTCCTCGAATATTTAATGATGTCAGTGGAAAATTGTTGCTAATGAGGAGGGAAAAAGCAGCCAATCAACAGTTTGGGATGAATTACAATCATCCAGTTGGACAAATTGGCACCTCCTCCCTCACAAAGACGTCCACCTTTTTGGAATATTATTGTTCAGATAGAATTTCCAAAGTTCCTATTGTCCTAAACAGCAAGACCACAACACACAGATAAATTATGTGGAGCCTTCTGCAGGATGAAATCTGGAATACGCCCCCTTGTGGATAATTGCGTCAACTGATTGCATTTGACATCAAAACTATTTGGGCTTGATCATGTTGTCAATGGCAGGCAATGAGTTACAGGAACATTAAGATCACATGTTCTTGAAATGTACGTGTAGTTTAAGATGATTCATATTTCAAAAATCTCCAGTGAATGAGCATTTTGTCTTTGTGAGTCACCCACGTGCAGGATTCAAATACTAAAGTATTGGTATTGATTAGTGTAGTTGTTGTGGTTTCGTCTTTTATTGGAATGTTTTTATTGTTCCTGAAATTGTGCCAACATTTGCTTGTGATTTTGTCTCCAAAGAAGAGTATGTATAGCTTCTATATTTCAAAATGATATTCTGCGTTTACGTGTTGTGCAATAAAAATGTTTCAAAAGCAGCTGTTTGTCACGATATGTTTAAAGAAAAACTGATTCCAATTCGAAAAGTGGACTCGGCCACATTAAAGGCAAAATCAGACAATTAGAATATAAGAAAGATTGCGGTATGAGAATGTCAAAAAAATGTAGGCAATTATTTTTAAAATGATTTAAAATATATGTTGATTTTTACTTTATCATGTAACTTCATGCGAAAATATAAATTTCGAGTATATATTGATATATATATATATATATATATATATATATATATATATATATATTAAAATATATAAATATATACTATACTTTTACATAGAAACAATATTTTGATTTGTTTTACCTAAATGACTAGAATCTCTCAAGGAGAATGTTTGCATTATTATATCATTTTTTACATTTTAAACTCATCTGCCAAGTGAGATAAAACCAAAGCAACTACATTTCCTTCTGTTAATATAAACGTTCTAAAAAAATATTTGGAGAAAAAGTGAGGATTTTTTAAAAGATTGTCAATATTGAAATATGGTGTTATTTTATCACTCAGGCTTTTTTTTCATTTGACATGAAATAATTACAGTTTAATGTTGTGGAGCAGAGAAATTCTGTTTCGTTCCGTTATTATTATTATTTTCAATTATGTGAGGTGCACATTTATCATGGAACATCAGATGAAAGCCCCCCAAGACTAAGCCACATTTGAAAATGAACCCATTTCAAATCACAGTCTACATTTCTCCAGATTGTGAATATCTTTAAATATTTCTATAACACAATATGATTTTGCAGCCATGTGCAACAAACCCGTCTACCTTTATCAAACATTAATCGATAACATGCTCGATATTCCTATTTGAAAAAAATCCCTAACCGTGTTTAAATCTCACTAGTTGAAGAGACGATGTTCAAATGGCTCCGTGAGCCCCAAAAGACCATCCAATAACGATAAATGAACATGCCTGGGTTTCTCGCCGTAATACCGGTCGAATGTGGAAAAAAAAGTTGGGGCGTGATGTGTCCCTAAAGTGGCCCCCCAGCCGAGTCACGTGCTTCTTGCCTCTACGCGGGTCCGAGCGTCGGCCTAGTCGAGGGCCCGTTGACGTCACGCAAAGGCACAAGGGGTCTCGAGAGCAGCGGTCCTTCACTCGATTGCGCGCCCCGCCGCGCAACGCAACGCACTTCCTCCCTCCTCTGTCTCTTCGTCCTCTTCATCCTCTTCGTCCATCTCTTCCTCCTCCTCCTCCTCCTCCTCCTCCTACCGCGCGTCAACGTTCGGAAGGCGATGCGCTTGCACCCGATCGGCTCGGGTTCCACTCGTTCCTAACGATCCGAGAGACCGCGGGGTCCCGGCTCTCCGCACGCCGCCATCGAGCGCCAATAAGCGGGCGCAGAGAGTGGGAGGGGTGGGTCTGGCGAGAAGGGGCGGGGGGGCTCCTTCGTTCCCCGGGACGGACGGGTGATGGTGATGGTGACGGTGATTGTGACGGTGATGGTCACCCTCCCGGCGGGCCGCTGAGTGACGACGCTCGGCTCCCCGCCTTCAGGCGTCCCATGCAGGACGCGCGCCGTGGCGTGCTGGGCGCGCCCCCGGCCGCCGGGGGCCAGGCCACCACGCCGGTCTCCTCCACCTCTTCCTCCGCCTCCTCCTCCTCGCACTCCAAATCGCTGGCCTTTTCTATCGAAAGAATCATGGCCCGGACGCCCGAACCCAAAGCGCCCCCCATGCCCGGATGGTTTCGCCCGGCGACAGCGTTGGCACCAACTTCCGGCTTACCTGACGTGTGTCCTTCGTCGCTGCACTGCATGATCCCGCTGGTTTCGCTCGGCTACGGGGACGCGGCCGCCCAGCACCGTCTCGCCCTGCACGGCGGCCTGGACTCAATTTCGGCGGGGGATGCCCCGCCGGCGACGGCGACGGAGCTCAGCGGGTTCGGACTCAACGAGGCCGCCCGCCAGCAGTCCGACGGCGGCCGCTACAAACTGTTCCGGCCCCGCGTGGTCACGCAGTCGTCGTTCCCGTCCCGAGGCACCGTGTGCTACCTGAACTGCGGGGGTGGAGCCGCTTCCGGGGACGCGGCTTCGGCTGGGCTCCTCAACCTGCACCCGATGGCCTCCTACCTGCTGGCTGGCAGGCACAAGCCGGGCCCGATGCCCTACCAAGCGACGCAGAACCAACTGCAGAACCTGATTAAGGAGCGAGACTTTGGGGAGAAGCTTCTCAAGAACTCTTCCTCCACCGCGGCAGCGGCGGCGGCGGCGGCAGCAGCGGCGAGACTCGGAGGAAGCAAACCCAAAGTGTTCACTTGCGAAGTCTGCGGAAAAGTACTTTGCCTTCATTTATTTATTTATTTACGCTCGTTCACTGTGTGAATAAAAGTGAAGCAGGTTCTGGCGTTCGATTTCACTTCGTTTAATTCACATTTTCCTCTATAAAAAATGTATGTATTAATAACGAATTTTACGCTATGTTATATGCTTCACTTTTAAATCCAAAATTGTGTTGATTCATTTTTTTCAATGAGTAATTTTAAAAAAAGATAATAAACCTAAAACATACAGGGAGTATTTTATTAGGAAAAGGCCACACTAAATGATTTTTTTTAGGATATTGAATCTACACCGAAAAATATATAGTGCTTTAAGACCTTCTTAAATTGTTGATTTCGTTTTAAAATCACGTTTTTGTATATTAAGGATTCATAATGTGCTTTTAGAAACATTTCAATAGAGTTAACATCAAGTATTAATACAAACGTGTTTCAAAATGGCTTTTCACAATGACATAAAAAATGACTTCAGAAATATATTTAAAGACCAACATTATGTTTTAGACGTTTGGGGAACATTTTCAAAGGATTTTTCATTTTTATACGTAGATCACATTATTGATGTCCTATAACTTATCCTAAATTTATTTTAAACAGTTCCTGGTTTTGCTTCTACAGATTCTCGTGCTGTTTTAAAATGAAAAGTAAAACAACTGAAACAGCACCAACCATGTTTTAACTGTAACAGACAATTAAATAAAACTTTAATTTAAAACATAATCCTATCAATATTTCAACCGTGTTAATTATTTAGGCACGTCTAATAAAGTGGGGTGTTTTTTAGCATATGAAGGTAGACTTTAAAGTTATTTTAAAATGAAAACAATGGAAATCATTGAAGAATGAAACATGTAATCTTAAATAATGTCCAAATTGATTCTTAAATTTGAATTATAATTTAATTATAAGTCAGGAGACATTTTTAATAATGTATTAATGTCTTTTTAGAAATGTTAAACTGAAATGGCTTAACCAAATCCGAATGCAAAAAAAGGCGCTTGAATGCTAATATTTTTTTCTGGCCATGATCGCAAATTGATGTTTAATTACATTGATGTATTTTCAGGTATTCAATGCGCATTACAACCTGACTCGTCACATGCCTGTGCACACGGGCGCCCGCCCGTTCATCTGCAAAGTCTGCGGAAAAGGCTTCAGACAGGCCAGCACACTCTGCAGACACAAGATCATACATACTCAGGTAAAAAAATAAAAATAAAGACTTTAAATAATCAATGTTAATTCTCCCTTCATTCAAATTTAACAGCATTCATTAAGATTCCTTAACAGGATAAGCAGCACGTTTTGTCTCTATGTGGAATGCTGAGGAAAAAAAATCATGTGTTTTGCAGGAAAAGCCTCACAAGTGCAGCCAATGCGGCAAAGCATTCAATCGCAGTTCCACGCTTAACACGCACACACGCATCCACGCCGGCTACAAACCTTTCGTGTGCGAGTTCTGCGGGAAAGGATTTCACCAGAAAGGTAACGCATCAGTTCACACAGCAAGTTACTCTTTAAGTCATAGTAAGATTTTATCATTTTCATGTGTCATTCACAGAACAAATTATTATTAGATTCTGTGATAATATAAAAGTCTAAAGCATTCATGCTTTTTGGAAACCTGTATGGGTTCAGATAACAGTCATCACTGTCCCCTCAAGTTACCATAGAGTTCAGCATCAACCTTAACTTAAGTGATTATTCTTTTTCAATCCAAGGCTTTTTTTTGAGACTCAAAGAATGCCAAGCGCAAGCCGTTGTGTTATATCCGAACGTGTTCAGACCTTGATTAGCTTTCCAAGCAGTCCAAGGGCCAGACTCAGCTGTAAGGTAGTTGAATTTGAGTGGGTAATAGTACCTGACACAGTGTATTGGAAAGGATGTGATCATGTTGGCGTTGGATGTTGACCGGATTTTGTTTTCAGTTTTGGCTCCAGGACACCTTTTCTTATTTGAGTCAATCTCTTTGAGTAGGGTCCAGGTGACCTGGGTGCCATTAAACGCCAGGATTCCTCCTACAGTATTTGATTGTGATGACTACCATATTTTCTCGCAGTACGGCGTATTTGTAACTGAAAAAAATGACGACTGAATCAAGTGTACGGCTTATATGCGCACAAATTAGATTTGACATGCATGAAGGCGACAGAGACAAAACGCCATAACCCAAGACGATGCAGACGGTATGGTCATTTATTTCACAGTAGAGAAAAGATAAACAGATAAAACGCTAAACAAAATGTATTTTGACGTCTATGAATAAAATTCCAGAAGAAAAAAAACGTATCTTGCATAAAACGTGAAAAAAACTTACTTGTGCCTGCCATTGCTCACTCATACCGTAGTTAAACGTGCTCTAACTGGCCAGATGCGAGTAGCCTTGATATATGTGTTCATAGTGTTTACCATGTCACCACAACATAGTTGTTAAGGCTGATCGAAGGTCATTAAAAAAGATCATTAAAATATCAGCCTTGATACTTGCGTAAGGTGTATCTCATGCGGTACTCGGCCGTTTGGTCGCCGGACTTTTGGTCGCCGGACTTTTAGTCGCCGGACTTTTAGTCGCCGGACGTTTGGTCGCCTGGAAGGTTATTGATAATTAGCATTTAAAATTGTTGCTCAAATTCCCTAAATACAAACTGTGAATTACTATTTAGTCATACTTAATGCCCTAGTAATTATTAGGCTAAAGAAAAGCTCCAAATTTCCCGGAATTTTATTGTGTTTTGTTGGAGAACTTGTTAAGATCCTGACAGACATAGCTTCTTAAAAGGGACAACTCATGTACATACAAACTCTTATACACTCATACGTCCGCTCAGTGAAACTGCTCATGGCCATTGTTGGCTTTTATTGATGCGTAGACCGTGTTGTTTTACCTTGTTTTGTCGCCGGACGTTTGGTCGCCAGACGTTTGGTCGCTGGTCTTTTGGTCGCCCGTTGTTTGGGTCCGGGCGACCAAACGTCCGCGACCAAACGTCCGGCGACCAAAAGTCCGGCGACCAAAAGTCCAGCGACCAAACGTCCGGTCACAATCTCATGCTCCTGTTGCACCCAGAGAATTGGTGAAAACTAGACCGCCACGGACACACTCCCTGGTTGTACTGCTCACGTGACTTCCTTTTTTAAATTGTCTACGTGCAGGCAACACCCTTTCGGAATGGGCAATCCAGCAGACGATCCTTTTGATTGATACAGTATCTCATAAATACCATGTGTGATGATTATTCTTAAGTTTTCTTTCAAAGCAACACATTTGTACTCCCTATTAAAACATGAATGTCGAGGTGAAAATCGTGAAGCAGGGGGCGTCTTATACGAGAGAAATCGTAAAATTCAACGATTTTAAGGGTATGGCTTATACGCGGAGGCGGTCAATATGCGAGAAAATACGGTGTATTCTGTCGACCAATACTAGTATACAGTTAGAAAAACAAATAAGACAGTGGGAAATTGCTAGCACAGATGGACAGAGTATAAGCAACGGCGTAAAAGTCTGTTACAGTGTGAATCGGCGAATTGGTACCGACTAAACTTTGTGTCATTTTTCTAATTCCACGCAGGAAACTACAAGAACCACAAGCTGACGCACAGCGGCGAGAAGCAGTTCAAGTGTTCCATCTGCAGCAAAGCCTTCCATCAAGTGTACAACCTCACCTTCCACATGCACACCCACAACGACAAGAAACCCTTCACCTGTCCCACTTGCGGCAAAGGATTCTGCCGAAACTTTGATCTCAAGAAACATGTCAGGAAGCTCCACGACCACGCCGCCGCCGCCATCGCCCCCTCGCGGACTGCCACGCCACCGCCCATCAGTTTGCAGCATCCGTGAGGCCTTCATTTGTCCAGGCTTCTTCTTGCTCTTTTCAACTGGCAGAACAAAAAAGAAAAGCACAAACATGTTTGTGTTTAGCCTTTTGGGGATTGACAAAACAAAAATGACAAAAACCAAGGTAACATCATTCCATTAAAAATCCTCCTATATGTCGACATTTTGTGATAGTTATAAGAAAGTATTCAATTTATCATTTTAGCTCTACATTCAAAGATACACCCCTTTACAGAAAAGTCCCAATATATAGGAGTACCCCATTAATCATTTAAGCCATAATCTTACAATGATTAATAATGGGTTCTTTGCATAAACACTCCGCTTTTGTCCAAAAGCGGAGTGTTGTTTTTTTCTTGTCTCTGCTCCTTTTTTTTCTCGATCTTGACGTTCCATAAAAAAAAATCAAATTTTCAATGTTAAATTGCTAGTTGAATAGGGCAAGAATGATTTTCACCTGGATTTGCCATTCTCACTTCTTGCTGATTTTTCATTTTTAAACTAATCGGTATTTATGACCTACACCTTACTTTGCATCAGAAATTTTGGTCAGGAGAATTCTTGGACTTGTTTGACTGACTCACCTCAAAAAAATGTTGATGAAAAGATGCCTTGGCTGGACTTCCTGACAGGCCTTAAGGAGTGCACGAGCCTCAGTGGTTTTACAATACTTGTCGTCTCTGAGATTTAAAAAAAAAAGCTCCCAATCAAATTACCTATACATCACCCCACCAGAAAGATTCCTTGACTTATCAAATGTACAGCAAAAATGACTTATTTCAGTCCTGAAATGCCTCTCCATATCTACAGATACATTTTTCCTAGTTATTTCCCAACCAACTTGATAGACCAGAAACTTGAGGTTCTACAAACTTGCCATTGATTCAAGTCACTATGGTATTTTTTAGTTCCTAGAAATCAAATGATGCAATTATTGTACAATATGCTCAGAGCCACAGAACATAAATGAAAGCTTTCAGGACCTCTCAAATGTACCCTACCTCTACCCTGACCGTGTCTTCTTTCGACCTCCATCAATTTCTCCAAAAGTAATTTTTTGCATTGTTCCGTCTAAAAACATTTGTAGTTCTCCCTCCTGAATGCTGGAAATTGGATAATTGTATGTATTTGTAGTTTCTTGAACGCAAAGATTCCACTGAGATACTTTCATGGTTCCAGCTTCAGCTCCAAATGTTCTAGCCAACCTTGCCATCCTTGTCAGATCTTTTTTAGGACCCAGAACCAAAAAAATCCCTCCAGTAGAAATCCACAAAAATATAGTACGTGGTAATTAGCGCTGTT